>NC_135447.1:312500-390000 GCF_051991255.1 Vanacampus margaritifer
AGGAAGACGAGAGCGCCGCCTGAACATGGACGCGCCGGTCCAAGTGGGTCGACATTCAACGGGAGCCTCGTGGACGCGGCGGCGGCGCTTCGTGACGCACGCAAAAGTCGGGTTTTCACCGAGTGCTCCGGTCCAGTCCGGCACGGGCGGCGCATGGCTTAACGTTTATGAAAAGACAAAAGTAGCACAGATGCGTGGCTAGAGATAAAGCTATGCAGCCGGACAATCCCAAGTATAACAAGTGCTCGCTTGCTAGCTAAAATGCTAATGTGGGACACTTAAAAGCTATTCTTAAAATGGGCACATGTTAGTTTGCTACAAAATAAGCACTTTGCTTATTATCAATACAATCACGCTATTAGCTAAAATGTTATGCGACAAAAGCTATGTGGCTAGCTATCTATATATATATTTTTGGATTCTTTAAAAAAAATCAAAAAAATCAACAGACACATCTTCAAGGTAAGTAGAAATGGCTAATGTTGTTAGCATAAATGCTAATCTTGTGCTTCTTAAGCCAAAAAGCTCAGCAGCCTTCCATTTATTTTTCTAATATTGACAGATAGATAATATTCGTACTATTTGTAAAAGAATAAAAGAAGAGAGGCCTAAAAACGATGCGGGCAGCCGCATTCCTTTTTTGTCTTCTTCCAGATCAGGAAGTACATGTTCTCGCGCCAACGAATCAATACTTAGCTTTGTATTGAGGTCCGCCCCTTTTAAGAAGGCAAAAAAAAAAAGTGTCGGCTGGACTAACTGAAGCGCTCGGTGGAAACGAGCGACGATTTGCTTGGAGACTCAGGGAGGCGTTCAAGTGTTTTGAATCGTTAGCAGTCAGCCCAAAAGGTTAGCAAAAGTTAGCCCGTCGCTAGCAAGTCGACACACTGTGTGTGACGATTGTGAGAGGATGTTTGTGAGTGTGGAGGAGAGAGAGTGCGTGTGTTGTATGAGCACAATCGTAGAAGCATGACGACATTTATACTCTTTGCCTTACTTTCATTTTTTGCGCACTTTACTCCAATGAATCCGATTCCTCGATTCCTCGATTCCTCGATTCCTCTGGTCGTTGTCCGTCACCGGTTTCTATGCAACCGAAAGATGAGAGGCTGCGCTTTGGACGCCGACCACAGGGGGCGCCCTCCCTCAAGCGCAAAGCCAAGCAACTGATGAACAACTTGGAGCCAACATGATTGCGTTTCTTCCACTCGGACTCTTTTCAAATGCTGAAAAGTCAACGGGGGGAAAAATGTCACTGTACTAGCAGGGTAGTAAAAAAAAAAAAAAAACGTAAATAGAAGATATGTGTTGTTTTTCACAATACCAAGTGTACAAGAAAAAAAGTCACCTTGTTTCAGAAAAAGACATTTTGGTGTGAAAATAATAGCCTATGCATTATTTTTTTAGAGGGGGGGGGGCGGTGGAGATATCACATTCTGTAATTTAACAAAAACAACTACAAAGAAAACAACAAAGGCGGATGTTTTCAAGGTCAAAGTTTAATGTTTTCATTTATTTGTTTATTTTTCAGTGAGAAAAAAAGTATATAATCTGCAAATTGAACACAATAAAATGAAATACACCAAAAACGTTGAATATTTCTGGAAAAACGTTTTTGAGAAAAAAAAGCCACGTATTTGAGAAACGCATATTTTGAGAAAAAGGGTCATAATTTACAGAATAAATCTGTATTTGTTTATTAGAAAAGTTAAAGTAGTGAATTTTCTTGAAAATTTTATTTCACAGAAAAATCGAACATTTCTTTATATTAGCAAGAAAAAAACAGACAGAAATATTTACCAGAAAGGTTGGTCATATTACTAGAAAAAAACTGAATATTACATTTGAAAAAACAAACATTTTTTGAAGAAAAATAAATAATCGATTGACTCCGTCAAATTGTATTTTGACTTTTTTTTTTTAAATGTCTCTTGAAAACATCCAACTTGACTTTCCTGGTCTGCAGCTGACACGTTTTCTTTCTTTTTTCACGTCCCAGGAAACTGTACTGACAAAATGTAACCCCTAGAGGGCGACGTCATCGCGTGATAGCCGAGCAAAGGTGACTAAGTTTTCATTTCAAATTCACTTCAGTAAATCAATTCATTTTCATCCATAATGTTGTACACTTCACAAAAATCCGCATTTTGATTGACGGCGTCACAAAAAGTATTGATCCAAACAAAACAAAAAGTGAAGGAAAAAAAAATCAATTCTCCATTTTTGTGCTTGGGAGACTTTTTAAACAAGTGATGAATCCTGCTCATAAAAGTGTCAAAGATTTATTTTTTTCAAGTCATAAAAGAGAAAAATAAAAGTCATAAAGTCCAAGTAATGAGCAGACGATCGTCTCCACTTTCGGGCACCAAATCATCAAAAGCTGCTCAAGCGCCACAAAAGCATTGACTCACTTTTGCACCTCATTGCGCGTCTCTACATGCACGCGCGCGCGTGTGTTGTTCTCACAATCAACCATCAAGTAATCATCTTTAATGCTTGACTGGCTTCAACAACAAATATCTCAAACCTCTAATCGACACCATAAGAGTAAAGTGTGAAGGGTTTTTTTTTTTTTTTTTTTTTTTAACTGAGGGGATCATTTTGTAGAAAAAGACAACAACAATATTTTCAGGGAAACAGCAAACTAGTATAGTTTTTCTTCCCTCTGCCTCCAAAACATTTTAAGGTCATTACATCATTTTCGAATTGTGACTCAAATACAATGAATAATCGTTTGTTTTTGTTTTTGTTTTTTTTGGGCATTTTGAAATTTCGGAAATGGAAAAAGTGATGCTCTGCAAAACCTGTTGCTAGGCAGAATTCGTAACGTGCAAAAAAGGCCTCAAGACGGGGTTTTGAGATACATCTGTTCATTTTCAATCTTAACGACCTGCAGTGTAAGTTCATGATGGCGGACTTAAGACAATCGATCAATTGCTTCCTTTTCTTAATCATTTGAGACATCACCTGTTGCTAGGCAGAATTCACAGGCCCAAATGAATGAATTCCTTTCTTGGTATTCAATATGAAAGACACATCCTGCGGTGGGGTGGGGCACTTTTCCTCCTGCCCCTCATGCATTTTAGGGTCACTTGTTGCTAGGCAGAATTCATCTGTGGCGATAGAGGGGGGAATTTTGAGTTGCGTTTACTGATTTGAAAATAAAATCCATGCGCCGTACTCCGTCCAAAAGACAATATGGTCCTTGGGGGCACGGCGCCATTTGCCCCTGATGCATTGTGACTGCATACAAAGATGACATCATAACATAGCAGTTTTGTAAACATGTTTTGTCTTTTGGAATTGTCCGTAACGCGCGAGGGTGTCCCGGGTGCTCCGGGACGTGATGGAGGTGTGGACCAGCGAGGGAGGGGCGACGACCCGTCTGAGCTGAGTCACTAGTTTGGGTGGGAGTTGATGGGGGGGGCTTGGCCCTGGGTCTGTGTGTGTGTCGGTATAAAAGAGGCGCCTGGCCCGCCGGCGCTCACACATCTCGACAAGCGTGTTCACTTTCGGGGTTAAAGAGTGCTCGTGCGTCATGACGACTCCCAGGATGCATCAGGTGACGGCGGCCGCCTTCCTGTTGGTGGCGCTGTGCTCGCTGGCCACCGTGGACGCGTCGGCCTACGACAAGATTGTCAGCCACAGCCGCATCAGGGCCAGAAATGAGGGGTAAGAAGAAAAAGGCTTCGGGGGGGGCACAAAAAGTGCTTCCCAGTATGCAAAACAAGGAAAGGAGGTTTTTTTGGAAGGGGAAAAAAGTTTTGCTTTTAAGAAGAAAATTTAATTGAAAAAAAGAACAGGGAGGATAAAATACTTTTTATTTTTTTATTTTTTAAAGAAAACAATGTCACATCACACGAGGAAAGAAATAATAATAAGAAAAAAGGTAAAATTTTAGCCAAAGAATTCATATATAATGTTGATTTATTTATTCTTTTTTTTAGGTTACATTTTCAAGTAAAAAAAAATTCTGGCTTCAGAGTAAAAAATCTATATTATGAGTGTAAGGCGCACACTTTTGCAGAAATATTTGAAGAGAATAGCGGTGCTTTTGAGGAAAAAAGTTGCATAATTGAGAAAAAAAATGTATGTTTTTGAGACAAAATGATTCCTGATAAATTGCATTAAAAAAAGAAAATAGTCAAACAGTTGTGACAAAAAAATCTATTTTGGAGAAAAAAATGCTTTCCTGTATTTATTATTTTTTTTAAATAATAAAAGTGGTATAATTTAATATTTGGGGGGGCTCACGTGAAAAAAGTAGTTAATGTTCAAGAAAATGATGTATTATTTTGAAGGAAAAAAATCACAGAATAAAAGCTGTTTTCAGGAACCAAAAAAGTGAAGGGGAGAGGCAGGAGTGAAAAAAAGTTTCACATTTTCAAACAACAATAATATTAATTTACATACTGCTATAATAAAACAAAAAGAATGGCAAATGCACACATTATCTTTAAATGAACGTTTCACATAAAAATGCTTTTGTTCATTAAAAAATGTTGAAAGTGTGCATGTCATGTTTTTTTTTCTTTTATAGTACATTACAATTTAAGATTTAGCTAATCAATTATAATTTTTTTGTTCATTTTAATATTTTAAAGTGAAATAAAATACACAGTGCTTTTATTGTGTGTTTTATGCCTACAGTATAATTTTAGTAATATCAAAAAACTAAAAACACGTTTGAAATGTTTTCTCTTAATTGAAATGGACAAAGACGGCTTTGAATGTTGTTCATGTCCAAACATTTTTGCAGCAGGCCTAGAAATCCCAAAAAGGCAGATTGTGAATTATAAAACAAAATGACGCTTTCGAACGTGTGCTTCCTTTTGTCAGTTGAGCTGCCGCCAAATGTGTGCATTCTTTCTGTCGCCATCACTCAACAACTTCCACCTTTCCTGCCCCCTTTCTTCCTCTCACCCCCCTCCCCTCTGCCGGTTTCAACCCCCCCAATTCAGGCCCAACGTGTGTGCCCTGCAGCAAGTTCTGGGGACCAAGAAAAAATACTTCAGCACATGCAGAAACTGGTACAAGGGCGCCATCTGTGGCAAGAAGGCGTAAGTGTCATTTTCAGGCATGGCTTCCGGAGACTTTTTTTTTTTTTGCTGTGGGTTTTATTTCTTGCTGCAAAGTGAAACGGGCTTCTGGGCCTGAATGTTGCGATGGTCGCTCGTCGCCACCAAGACCATTTTGGATGGTTAAGGTTTGTAAACGTCCGCTGTTTATAAAGTAAATGTAAACAATTACTTCCGAAATTCCCAATGAGCAAACAACGCCATTAAAAGCCAGCCCGAGGATTTGCTGTTTTTGTCGTCTTTTTGACAAACATGGCTTTTACGCATGGAAACAATTTAGGACAAACGCCTCGAGACAAACACGTGCGTTCATTTGCCGACAAACCAACAACAAAACAATAAGGCTAAAGAAACCACGACTTGAACGTGAATGCAGGAAGGAAAACACAAATTGCCGCTTGATGAGGCCACAGGGGAGCGTTTTGAAAAAAAACAAAAAAAAATCCTAACTGATGCCAGACACTTGCAGTGTGTGTGCATTTGTTGACTTGTAAGGCGGTCAAAATATTAGAAACAGCTGTCTGGAAAAAAAAGAAACAGCTGTCTGTATGATGTCGCTAATTCAAACCAAAATGGCTGACTTCATGTTTGGCTAAGGGTCCCTATGTTTTTTGTGTGTGTGTTTGTTTTTCCCCGCGAGTCCTGTCATGACAAACATGTCCACCAAATTTCAAATTTGTGAAACGGATGCTGGGGCTGAATTTGGCCCCAATTCACTCCAACTTTGAAGCCGCGTGTAGCGGATGCAGTTTGGCGCTACACATGTCATTTTTCAGTGTTTTTTATTTTGAGTTGCTGAAAAGCCCCAAATAATGCTTTTAATGCACAGCGTTCACAAAACGGACGTCTGTCTCCACATTGCGTGTGGCTCTTCTTCGCTTTAGAATGCGAAGCTCCCTCCGAGGCCATGTACACAAATAGCAAACGCTGCCCCCGCTGGTCAGCGTTAGTAATGACTTTTTTTTCTAGACATTTCCCTCCCTTTTCCCAGACTATTAAGCAATAATAAAAGATGAGCACGCTCTGAACATACATTACCACGAATAAATATTATAACTCTAAATATAATCACTTTTGAATCTCGTTGTATACCACACATGGAATTGCTCCCAAATGATGGACTTCCTGTACAACAACGGACACGGGTCGGTCCTGCAGACTTTTTTCATGTGTCCTGTTGTGATCCGGCCAATTTCATGTTGATTGATGAAACTAGCATAAGGGGCTGGCTTTTCAAAAGTTCTCAAATGTTTCATGGCAAAGCCGGAAATGAGCCTTGGAATTCCCCCAAAATGGCCGACTTCCTGTTAAATGATGGCTACATGCCCCTACGCCTTTTTCTTGCGTCCTCGACACCCAATTTCATTTTGGATCGGTCAATGTGAATTTTCTCAAGAAATCGAGCCAATTCACCCAAGATGGCTGCTTCCAATCAAAATGGCTGACTTCAATTTGAGGCTCTTTTGTGTTTATGATCGACACGTCCCAAATGTGTCGATCAGTGCAACCGCTGACTGACTGCTGAGTGAATTTTGAGGGGGGTCCGAAAGTGTGTGTTTAATTTGTGCACATGTGGAGCACATCTGTTGCCTGTCAGTGGCTGATGACATCATCTTCCTGACGTCCAGCTGCGTGCGCGGATATTTTATACATGTGACACGGTGTGTGCACGTGTGAGAAAGTTGTTTCGGGGAAGTGCTGTTGTCGATTATCTTAGCCTGGAAACCACACTCCAACGGGGTGTTTTATTTTCCAAGCCGAAGTGAACGCACCGCCAGGCTGCTCTCTTCCCATTGGACGAGCACTCATCGTGGGAATGCTGAGAGACATTTGGAGGCCGAGAGTCAAATCATTTGGAACGGGAATGCTGAGAGTGTCGATTTCATTTGGGTTCGGTCAGGACAGCGTTGGTTGCGTGGATGCTGACAGAAGTCGTATCAATTGTTGAAATGCTGAAATTGCATTTTGTTCACGCTGGAGACAACCTGCATTGTCTGAAGACTGAGAGTGTAGCATTTAAGCGATACGATACGATATACTTTGATTTTCCCCGTGGGGAACTTTTTCCTGGACTGCGTCCAGCTGCAAGCGGTTGATATTGAGCGTGAAAGTGTGATTAGTTTTTGTTTAAATGCTGAGAGAGTGAAACATTTAGTGCCTAAATGCTGAGAGGCAAACATTTACTATAATGTGTGGCATTATTGTGGAAATGCCTCTTCTTGGTCTAGTAATGTCTTTCTTCTTCATGCTGCGTCTGTCTCATGTCCCTCTATCGCCCCCTTGCAGCATGGTGGTGTACGAGTGTTGTCCCGGCTACATGCATCTGGAAGGCATGAAAGGATGTCCTGCAGGTCTGTGCCTCATATTGCTGACATATTGGAATAAAAAAAATAAAATACCCATATATATATATATATATCTCCTCGGACCCAAACCCCTCTTTTTCTCCGTTGCTTTTTTCCGTTGTTCTTTTCCAAAAGTGGCCCCCATTGACCACGTGTACGGCACCCTGGGCCTGGTGAAGGCGCGGATGACGCAAGAGTACGCCGACATCTCCAAGCTGAGGGAGGAGATCGAGGGCAGGGGGTCCTTCACCATGTTTGCGCCCAGCAACGACGCCTGGGACCAGCTGGACACCGTGAGTACGCAAGCTGTGAGACCCCGCCCATAATCAGGGTCAGCGTGACGTGAGAGCCAATAGGAGCCAAGACCCCCAAGAATCAACGGTGCACTAAACTCTTGCGTTTGCCGCGATTGCAGAACGTGCGCTCGGCGCTGCTGAGCAACGTCAACAAGGAGCTGCACAACGCCTTGCGCTTCCACATGCTCGACCGGCGCCTGCTGACCAAAGACATGAAGGACGGCTTGAGCGTCACGTCCATGTACGACCGCTTGGGCCTGCACATCAACCACTATTCCAACGGGGTGAGTGGACCCGCCCGGCCAGTGGCGTCCCGCAACATTCCATACGGTCATTAAGACAATAAGTATATTGTCCGCTTGAAAACTCCAAATGTGGCCCTCGAACGCAAAAGGTGGTGACGGTGAACTGCGCCAGGATCATCCACGCCAACCAGGTGGCCACCAACGGCGTGGTGCACGTCATCGACCGCGTCATCAGCGCCGTCAGCAACACCATCAAAGGAGTCCTGGACGTGGAAGACCAGCTCTCCTCCTTCAGCGTAAGCGCTGCCTCATGCTAACTTCCTTAGCGCAGGCTAATGGTGAAGTCTGTCAAACACTTACACGAAAAAGGTTAACACTAAAACTAATAGAGACAAAAGGAAAGCAATTCCAAATCCATTCCAAAGGCATTCCAAATCCCAAACTCGGGTGACCTTTGTGCCAGCAGATGGCGGCTTTGGCGTCAGGCATGATGGACAAGTTGGACCAGCCGGGACGCTACACCCTGTTCGCCCCCACCAACGCCGCCTTCGACCGGTTGGGCCCGGGCTACCTGGAGCGCCTCATGGGGGACCAGGATGTCATTGCAGGTGTGACATCGCATGTCCGCTTGTGAGGGTTTCTGAAGTCAACGTTTATCTTTGACCGAGCACTCGCTGTGATTGGCAACCAACGAGGGGTTCGACTCTTGAAAAGCAGAACTGGACTTTGAGCAGGAATCAATAGTTCAGGCTTTTGAAAATCGAAACTGGAAAAAAGTGCTGCTTCACGCCATCATTGAGTGGATGGACTGGAAAGTCAACCGATGATACTTTAGAGTTCTGAAAGGCTCAATTCAAAAGTCCGATTGGCCCGCTTTACGGTGCTTTCCGTCTTTGGCCGCTCACACGTCAATCAATGTGGGATTCACGAGCAGCCAATGAAAACGTTGCCCTTTGACCTTGTAGTGATTGATGTCCAAACTTGCCAAACATGGCGGGAAGCACCAGCGTCCTCCAAAAGTCCAGTTTTGACTTTCGAAAAGCAAGCCCGTCATTGGTCCATTTGGGATTTGCTAACTCTCATGAGTCAGGTTTGCAGTCATCGCTTGCTCTTCACATCAAGCGGCGCGCTTCTCATAGAGTCCAATTTCCACTTTTCAGATTCAAAACCGTCTTTGGTCCAGTTGTGTTTCTCCAAAGCAACATTGTTGTTTGAATGTTGTCTTGCTCTGGCAATGTCTTCAGCATGTCGCACAGCCGTCCGTCCGTCCGTCCGCAAACGAGGACAAACGAAGCAGATTTACGACTTCCACTGTGGCGGGCGGACGGCCAAGCGTTCAGTCACGCGCTCGGCGGCCAGCCAGGAACCCGCGGCCAGCGTTGGCGTCCTCCGTGAGTCACGTCCTCCGCGGACCATTCGGTCACATTTGGCCAAAAAGTAGCTTTGGCCGCGGACGCGCTTTTCACGATGTGAACAGCGCTGGTTCTGGCAGGACTTTTTCTGTTTGCTTATTGTACGATTGCTCATTTCAAAAGCAAACGCAATCAAAAGGCTTTTTGCAGTCACGACGCGTGCGGGACAAAAGTCTGCTTAAATCATTTTTAGTCTGACTTCCGGTCTATGAAGCCCTTTCCGTGTACCGCCCCGCCTTGCCCACCCACCTACGCCGACCCACCTACGCCCACCCACCTACTTAACTCTTTGACTGCCAAAAACGTTAAATAACGTTTAGTAAAATCCTACGGAGGAGTGCCAAAGACGTTAAAAGACGTTTGTTTCAAAACAGAGCATTTGGGTGAAACTAACCATTTTCTATTGTTGATTACTGAAAAACGGAACAAGGTAGAAACTAACCTTGAGAGTCCAATCTTTCATTTGGTAGTCTGTGTGTTTAGTCCAAACACAACATTTTCTGTGGGCCTTGAAAGATCAGTCAAAATGCTTAAATCGGCTGGCACTGGCGGCGTCCCGTTTCTGAAAACGTCTTCCTGTCTCAGCCCTGGTCAACTACCACCTGCTGAAGAGCGTCCAGTGCTCGGAAGCCATCATGGCGGGCGCGGTGTACGAGACGGAGGAGGGCAGCGGTATCGAGGTGGGCTGCGACGGCCACAGTCTGACGGTCAACGGCATCAAGATGGTTCTGAAGAAGGACATCGTCACCACCAACGGCGTCATCCACCTCATTGACCAAGTTCTGGTGCCAAACTCGGGTGAGAACACGCCTGTCGGTGGGCATAGCTCCCTGCTCACCATGCATACCACCACCTGCACAGATGGACACAATTGGCCTGTTTTTTTGTTTTTTTACACATGAACCAATTTAGTGTTGAAATGATCTTGAGAACTAACAGCGGACCATTCGCATATCGGTGGCCATTTTGTGTGTGTTTCAGCCAAGGATGTGATGGAACTGATCGGCACAGGCCAGAGTACCTTCAAAGACATGGTGTCAGAACTGGGCTTAGCCGCCGCTTTGGGTCCCAAGACGGAGTACACGCTGCTGGCCCCCCTCAACTCGGCTTTCACCAGTGAGTGTGTCGCCCGACTTTAGCGGATCTGCTTGGAAACGTGTTCCTCGGCCAAACCAATTGTCTTTGGAGGCTTTTAACGACTAAACAAAGTTGCCTCTGAAGACACTTTGACTTTCTGACTATCATCAGTAGATCCACCAAAAAGTCTCAAGAAGCCATGTCTGAAAAGCAGCCATCTTTGGCTCGTATCCGGGATTCCTACAAAATGTGAATGACTCACCATTAAAAGCACAACATTTAGAAAAAATCCAGCCCCTGAAACCAGTTTTTCTGCGCAACATGAAATTTGGTCGACTTACCTGTCATGAGCTTCGCTACGAAAAAGTCTCACGAAGCCACACCTGAAAAGACACAGGAAGTCTACAACTTTGGTTTGAATTGGACATTTCCAGGAATCCTCGGTCCTAAAGATTTCGCCACCAAATTTGAACCTTATATCAGGGTTCATTAACTCCGGTCCTCAAGGTCCGAGTCCTGCAGGTTTGAGATGTTTCCGCCCACCAACGCACTTAATACAAAAGATCAGGCGTGCTGATGAGCAGCTGATACGAAGCACATGTGCTAGTGGGCGGAAACATCTCAAACCTGCAGGACTCGGACCTTGAGGACCGGAGTTGGTCAACCCGGTTCTATATTATAAAATGGCTCGCAAAGAAACGGAATGTTCATCTTTGTGAGTGGAACATGCCGGCAAATGTCTCAAAAGGTCGGATCTTGACAAGCTGCAAGAACTCTTGACATTCTCATTTCTTGCCAACTCCGTCTTCTGGCGTTGAGTCCTCCGTCTGGCGTCGCTCCCGGTGGAAAAAAAAAACCGCGCTCACACATTTGAAGTGGCCATCTTCCTGTCCGTCTTGTTGATTGCGTTTGCCAGACGAGGTGATGGCGACGGACCAAACGGCGCTGAGGTACCTTCTGGAAAACCACATCTTGAAGCTGAAGGTCTCGCTGAGCGAGCTCTACAACGGCCAGCAGCTGGAGACGCTGGCCGGGAAGCTTCTGCGGGTCTTCATCTACCGCACGGTGAGCTCCCGCCGGAGGACTTGTTGGGGAGGATGCGAAGAAATGCCGGCAAATTCAATAAAACTCTGGCAGAAGGAAGACCCGTGTTGCTCCTTCTAAGTGAAAAAAAAAACAACCTCATCTGGGTTTGCTTTGCCTCGTTGACCTCCTGTTGATGACAATAAGCAGACTTTCCACCCCGGTCGGTCTCGGGCAGGTTTCGCAAACATTTTGGGCTCCAGGAGCACCTCACAGGAGCCAAATCCTTGCCAGACCACCTGATAATCCTTTTTTTTTTTTTTTCTGGAGAGCTCAGTATTGTTCATTCGGTAATTTTACCGATCTGACATGTTTTTTTATATATATATATTTTTTTGTATTTTTATTTTTTACCTCCTGATATTGCATATGAGATGTTTTCTTGCCCGGTGGTCTGCGGCGTTTTAGGCGGTGTGCATCGAGAACGCCTGCATGGTGCGCGGCAGCAAGCAAGGCAGCAACGGCGTCCTCCACCTCATCAGGACCATCATCAGACCCTCGCACAAGACCACCTACGACATCCTCAAGGCCGACGGACGCTTCAAGTGAGGACAAGCGTTCCGATTAAACGAGCTGCTTGTTTTCAATTCTGACCGCCGACCCAAATCGTGCTTGCTCAAAAAAGATGCCGGTTTTCTCTGCTTTCATTCTTTGGTGTTTGCGATCAACGCAGAATTTTCCTGACACTGATGGAGACGGCCGATCTGACCGACCTGCTGAGGCAGGAGGGCTCCTTCACCGTCTTCGCACCGACGGACGAAGCCTTCGCGGACTTGAGCGACGACGACATGACGCTGCTGAAAAGTCCGGCGCTTGGCCTCATTCCGGCGCCGATTCGGCAAGCTGGCAAAATCCCCCAAATCAAAGCGTCTTTGTCTTCTGCCAGGCGACCCGACGGCGCTGAGGACCATCCTGCTCTACCACGTCAGCCGCGGCATCTTCATCAATGGCGGCCTGGAAGGGGGCGTGACCAATTTGCTGAAGACGCTGCAGGGCAAGAACCTGCGAGTTTTGTCCGTAAGTCAAGTTGCTCCATTCCTTGAAACGGGCTTTTTGTTTTGCTCGCTTGTTTTGACTTACATTTAAAATGACTTCATTCATTTTTGCCTTAATTTATTCTCATCCATTAAACAAGCGGTTGCTTGAAACGTGTAATTAAAAAAAAAAAAAGAAGACGTTTTATTTATTTTAGGCCAATTCCTTATTATTAACTTAATTATAGAGCATATAACAAATAAAAACTGGAATTAATTAATCATGTTACTTTGGTTAAAACAAGTCATTTCACATCCACATTTGAAATGTTGATGTTAAATAACTGCTAATTAATCATATTTTAATTAATAAGAATTAAAAGTGAAAATGAATGACTGATTTTAATAGCATAAACTCTTTTGCAAAATTTTGGGAAAATTCATGTTTATTAATCAACTAAAAATAAACACAAATGTATTATTGCTGTTTTAAAATAAACATACATTTTTAAAATGTAGATGTGTTAATTAATGATAAATAATAAAGTAACAAAATGATAATTATATTTTATTTCAAAATACGAGACACTATTGAAACGAAATGACTCAATAGTTGGTTAAGTAATTGAGAATGAATTATTTTTATACCGTAAGAAAATTTGCACAAAACCTAAAACAAATTTGACATATGCATTTGAAATGTTTGCAATTAAACATGTTGATTAATTAGTCAGTTTTTCGCCTATAAATGATCAAATAAAGAATAAGAATGAAATATAGCTCCACATTTTGAATGATTGAATTTTTTTTTTTCCATGCGGAATGAGCAGAGCCATTTGTCCGTTTTCCAAATCCAATGTGGCGTCTCTTGTCGGGCTGCGATCTGCGGAGGCGATCCGGACGTGATTCGGAGCCGCACGCCGTCATTTGCATTCGGGGGCGACACCCGAGCCTCCCGTCAGCCCACCGGGTGACTTCTAACGTGGGCGTCAAACGCAAAGCGGCGTGGGGGGGGGGGGGGAACGTGATCCGCCTGGGACTCAGCCGGGCCTCTTGATTGCAGGAAGTTCTGTCATTATGCAGATGGGCCTGCTTTCGACATCAAGTCTCGGAGTTGCCAGCAGGAAGTAACTTCTTGTGGTGACCAAAGACGGTATTAACGGAGGAGGAGATTTTAACGGCGGTCTTGGTTGGCGTTAATTACATTTGGCGCCTTTCTCTTTTCCTTCAAGTTTTCAACCTGCTCTCATTTGGTCATTTTTCATCCGATTAAAAAAAAAATGAGAACATGCTCGCGTTCCCCAAACGCTTGCCGTTCTAACGAGCCATTTGTGGAATCTGCATCTTGAACCGTTAAGTCGTGAGAGGCTTTTGTTCGAGGTGTGCGTCTGTCATCCATTTCAGTTGAGTGTGTGCGTGACGTCAGTATGTTAACGTTCCAATGTGTGTGCGTGAATGTGCATGTTTCTTAAAGGGACAGTAGGATACTTTTAGCTGATGTTGATTATGGTTAACTTCCACATTTCTTGACCGATTCCAGTCGTTTAAATTTTAAACTGTTCAGCTCATTTACATTTTTTAAATGCATTAAAATAAAAAAAACACATTATTATAAATATTTTTAATTATTATTTTTTTAATTAAATGGAATGGACTGCTATTTAAATACTGCTTTTTTAGCTATTACAAGTGCTACTACTAAAAGTGCTACTACTACTACTATTGCCACAAGTACTACATACATGCGTCTTTCCTGGAGTCAGCAGTCCCATTCAAAATTTCCGCGGGAATTTTTCTTACATTACATTTGTCATCCTCGTATGGGGATTGCTTGGTGATATGTTGTAAAAGTTTTAGGCTACTGGGAAAAAAAAAAGCCTGACGATTTCAAGTGAAAGGATTTTGATGACGGCCACTACCTGCGAATGTTCCTTTGCGTTTATCCAGGTGAACAACTCCATCCACGTCAACTCTGTGGACGTACCTGACAGCGACTTGATGGCCACCAACGGCGTCATCCACGTCGTCAACAACCTTCTTTATCCAGCAGGTTGGCACTCGCTTCAAAACGGACACAAAAAGCCGCTCGGCTCTGCTGATGTCGGACGTTCCTTCGCAGATCTTCCGGTGGGCCGCGAGGACCTGCTGCTCCTCCTCAGGAAGATCATCAAGTACATCAAGATTCAGGTAGCAAAATACACATCGTCAGTCACAAAATCGGCGACAAGCGCTTACCTGGACTGAAGCAATGACAAAAACGTGCTGAGTTTGTGATTGTGCCGCCAAATCGACCTCCAAAGATTTCCTTAGAAAAAACACACGCAAAATTATAGAGTACAAAGCGAGTGGATGTTGCACAGACAAGATCCCAAGACTGGCAGCAACTTGTAAAGCCACAGACTGGCAACCAATCCTCCAACATCGGACTTGCGGCAAGCATTTTCTCTCCGATATGTCGAAAACCTTTGGTTGAGATGTTTGCCGTCGGAGAAAGCTGCCTTCTGCCCCTTAGAAGTGACGTCACGGTCAAACGGTCAATTGACTTTGGTTCAGGGACTCTGCGTGACCCTCCTACTGGTTTTTGTTCTTCGTAGTACGCGCCAGGATTCTCTTACATGGAGATCCCCCTCACCTTCCTCAGTAAGTCTCCATCCTTTCCAGA
This sequence comes from Vanacampus margaritifer, assembly GCF_051991255.1. NCBI lineage: Eukaryota > Metazoa > Chordata > Actinopteri > Syngnathiformes > Syngnathidae > Vanacampus > Vanacampus margaritifer. Next base: position 327,670 of record NC_135447.1, read on the forward strand.
GCCTTGCGTGCCGATTTCTGCTCAAGCTAAAGCCACTTGTTTGTCCGCAGGGAGGACCATCACGACGACCAAGTACACCCACAAAGGTAAGCGCTCGGACTTTGATGTATCGCTTTGTGGTGATGGAGTTCTGAGGTGGATCTGTGGGATGTCAATCAGTGCTCGGGTTGATGTGTTTGCTTGGATGACGGAGGCGGGCCGATGCATCCGTTTGAAGGGAAGGGCGGGGCTGCAGTCAAGTCCACCTTTTTCCAGTCCAAGTCAAGTTCGAGTAACAAAGATCCGAGTCGCGTCTGGAAAACCTTATTTGAAGGAAGCCGTTCATTTTCGAGAATGAAAACATCGTTGTGCTCAGTCCAGTCAATACAAATATTTTGCAAGTCCAACGGCCGGGTCCGAGACAAGTCCCGGTTAAACGGCGAGGAGTCTGGATCAGAATCAAGTCGGAGACAACGGTAACAACAACAAAAACACGTCGAGTCCGGACACAATCACGACGGCACGAGTGGATCTGTGTGTGGCAAAGCAGTGCTTGGATGGATCGTTTTTTAAATTGCTGCTTGGAAGGAGGATCACTTTACAGAAAAAGGATCGCTGGCATGAATCGGTTTGCGATCAACAAAGGGCTTGGATGGATCAGTTGGAGGTGAAGAAATGCGGAAGTGGATCTGTTTGTGAAACGCGAGTCCGTGCTTGGAAGGCTCCGTTTGTGCCGAGCGAGTGCGTGCATGGATCGATGTGGTTCGGGCAGACGACGTTTGGGTTGGATCCGTTTGGATCCGTTAGTCCTGAAATGGATTTGGTTGACGTAAGTGATTGGATGAAAGTGTTTGAGGTGACGGAACGCTTGAATGCATCCGTTTATAGTGAAGGTCTATAAAGACTGAATGGACCAGTTTGATGTGGAAAAGAAGACTTTTTTTCTTCCACATCAAACACAGAAGTTGAATGAATGAGCAAAAATCTCACCGACGCACTCCAGAGTCTTGCCAGAAGCCTCGAAGCTCCGGAATGCGGGCCCGGACACCCGAAAGTCACATTCGGGTGTTTGCACTTTTCCTTAATGGCCTCTTATGGGATTTGTGCCCAAAGCAAAATATTTGAAAGTCTTCATGGATGGAATCCTCCCAAACTTGCAGACTGGGATTACATTCATGCTTCCTGTCGTCATCCGCTCTTAAAGTCCGCCGGGAGCTGTCGGCAAATCCAATCCTGGCATTTGGTAATGAGCTCGTTAGGCTGTCGTGAACTGACGAATGCCTCAAGCATTGAGAAACACAAGAGATAAAGCAGGAGGGACTCTCGGGAGACGGCAGATAGCAGGCAGCGCTCGTGCTTGTGAGGGAAGCGATTGGATGCCGCCCCTGTTTGAAAGCCGAACCCGGATTTTTAACCCTAACTTGACACGTGAACCATGACTTGTAATCCTCATGGCTACGCTGAAACTCCTCACTCTGATTTCAAACCCTCATTTGAAACACAAACCCTGGTCTTGAAATCTTAAAGTCAGATTTGCTTTGGTAGTTACAGAAGACATAAAGGGACAAAACATGTACATGTTGAGTGAAGTTAGTTATCGCGGATATCTTGTGCCGACTGTAAATGTTCCTTACAGTCCCCGAACAAACCGAAGTGATCCGTGTCATTGGAGGGGAATCATCCAACACCAAGGTAACCCGGGTCATCGAAACGGACCCAACAGTCACCCGGGTGGTGGTGGACGGCGAACCTTCCGTTACCAAGGTAACCCGGGTCATCGAAACGGACCCGACGGTCACCCGGGTGGTGGTGGACGGCGAACCCTCCGTCACCACGGTAACGCGGGTCATCGAAACGGATCCGACGGTCACCCGGGTGGTGGTGGACGGCGAACCCTCCGTCACCACGGTAACGCGGGTCATCGAAACGGATCCAACGGTCACCCGGGTGGTGGTGGACGGCGAACCCTCCGTCACCACGGTAACGCGGGTCATCGAAACGGATCCAACGGTTACCCGGGTGGTGGTGCAGGGCGAGCCGGTGATCACCGGAGTCGTGGGCAGGGAGCCCTCCATTACCAAGGTAACCCGAGTGATCGGGGAGCCCGGCGTAACCAAGCTGACCAGGGTCATCGAAGGTAAGACTCGGTCCACCTTCGGCAACTTTTGATGGCCTCGGAATGCCGGGAGCTAATCGATGACTTCTGAAATTTTAGGTGGACAAGTGGAATCACAAAGGAAGACGATTTCAGGTCAGTTTCCCGTCCTCAAAGGATGTTGTTGATTGTGTCTAACAGAAACATCATCATCATCATCATCATCATCATTCCAACTAATCTTGGAGCTCCTCAGACATCATTCTCATGGTGTGCACCGCAAATTCCCAAGAAAGTCCGACTCGTCTAGCACGACTCAGAAAAAGAGCCTGTTGGCTTCGCTGTTTGGTTTTTAGAAAAATATGCAGGACAACTAAATCTTGCCTGCTATTATTCAAAATGCGTACGTATGGCGTGTTTAAGACCGAATAGTCTTTCCTGGTCGTTATCCGACGACATCAAATCATTTTGAAAAAGTGTCCGTTGGGTTCATTGATATTAGCGAAAATGTGAAACAAATCGTCTCGATTGCTTGTGAAAAAACAAATACAAATTGTGTGAAGGCTCTAAACCTTCGCCGATATTTATGAAAATGCATTGTTAGGTGCATTGAAGCCTGGAACCAAATCGGACCACTTTGGTCAAGACTCTAAATCGTACCTGATGTTTATAAAAATGTTATGTTTTGTTAGTTTGTTGCCGACTAAATCATCTTTGATGTTTACACGGTTGAGAAGTTACCCAAATACTTTCAAATGATCTCTGATGTGTCAGGAAGAGAAAAAAAAAATCTGTTTGGTTTGCTGAAGACTACTGAACTCTCAGAACTTTCAGCCTGGTCATCAAGACGTTAATAGTCAACAACACGTACGGCAAAGTTTGAAATCTCTGGACTTACCAAAAACGCAACAATTTTTGAAAACTCAAAATCATTTCTGATGTTTCCAAAAACACGGACGTTGTGTTCATTGACTCGACTTTAAATGGTTGTTTATGACAAAGCCATTTATTGGTTCTTCCTTCAAGGCAGACGACTCATAAAGTTGTTTTGTGAGAGAGAAAAGCAATAAATCAGTTGCTCAGCCGAAGTCGTAAATAACATAGCTGACAAATTTGTGGGTCGGTTCGCGGCACGTCTGGAAAGAACAGCTTGAGCAAAAGTTGTTTTTTGCACGGAAGCAGCTGGATGCAACAACATGACATTTGGATGTCTGACAGATACGCAAAAACAGACGCCTCAAAACAGACGCCTCAAAACAGACGCCTCGTTGAGCACGTTGGCCCGTTCAGGCCATAAATCTGCGTGTCCACCATGGACGGAACTTCAGAAAGGCCACAAAATTCATGCCTCACATTCGTTCCTAGATCGGGAATCCGTACCAAAAATGACCTCATGTCACTTGGCACCAAACCAAGAAGAGAAGGCCCGAGTCGCACGGGAGAGGTTCTAGTCGCAAGGGCAAAGGTTTCTCGTTCTACAGAGAAGATTGTTGTCTGTAGTCAAGCTTTTAGTCTGAAAAATGGTTTATTTTCCTTAGAGAAGGTCTCAGGTCAAGGTTTTAGTCCCAAGTAAGGGTAGTAGTCCCAAGAAAAGGTCATAGTCCTGAGAAAAGGCAGCAGTCTTTAGAAGGTAATAGTCCCAAGAGGTGTTGCACCTCCGAGAAGGTTCTAGTCTTGAGAGAATGTTCTCGTCCCCACAGAAGATGTTGTTCACTGAGAAGGTTCTAGTCCCCAGTGGAAGTTTCTACTCATGAGAGAAGGTACAAGTTCCCGAAAAAGATTCCAGTCCTGAGAGAAGATCCTAGGGTTTGTTACCAAAAGAAGACACAAGTCCCAAGTTAAGGTTCTAGTACCAAGAAAAGGTCCTAGTCCCCAGAGAATGTTATCATCCCAAAATGTCCCAAGGCAAGATTCACGTCCTGAGAGAAAGCTGTAGTCCCAAGCGGAGGTTTTCCTCCTGAGGTAACTCAAGGTTCTAGTCCAAAAAAAACGTGTTGTTCCCTGGAGAAGGACCCAGTTTTGAGAGAAGGTTCTAGTCTCTAAGGAAAGTACTCGTCCCAAGGGAAGGGTCTCGTCTCAAGTGAAGGCTCTTGTGCTGAGCAAAAGATCTTATCGCAAGTGAAGGTTCCAGTCCCGAGAGAAGGTTCTAGTCCTAAGAGAGTGTTTTACACGCAAGAAAAGGCTCTCGTCTCAAGGGAAAGTCCTAGTCCTGAGAGAAGATTTTTAGTCCCAAGAGAATGGTCTCGTCCCAAGTGATGTTTCTAACCCAGAGTAAAGGTTCGATGAGGCGTCTGTGTGTGTGTCTCTGTCTGTTGGTCTGTTGTGTGTGTGTGTGGTGGAGGTAGAGGCGTCTGTCTGTCTTCACGTCAGGCCCCTTTACGTCTGTCCGTCCATCCGTCCATCCGTCCGTATGTTGCTGTTTTGTATGGCGGAGGTGGTAGGATCTGTCTGTCTGTCTGTTGAGATGAATTGATGGCCGACTTTGGACAACCTCCCAAGGTGGAGCGATGGTCCCGGTGGAGTTCCAGCCGCATATCATTGAGGGTACGGCCTCCGCTCACACTTCCAAAAAGCAACTGGAGTCTTGAATGTGTCTTGCTTGTTGATGTGTTGTGAACAACAACATTCAAGTGCTGCTTCTGATGTTCAATTCTTTTTCACTGGCTGTTGTTGGCCAACGCAGGACCGGACTTCTCCAGAATCACCACCATCCACGGCAACCCCGACCTGATCGAACTCGAGTCCGAGAGGATTACCAAACTCATCCAAGGTTGGTTGCTTTGTTTGTTGCGGAACCTCCAAGGTCAGAACATTTGGACTAGGCGAAGTCAAGTTCAAGTTGTCTTTGCCGTTTAGGTTCTTTGAAGACTGTCAAGCTCAAATATTTCGGGAGATTTAGGGAGAGTTTGACAGTTTGTGCTTGTCTAAGCTGTCTTTGACGTTCAGGGAAGCGTCCAATGTAGGTTTGTTGGAGAATTTTTGGTATCTAGTCTTTGATGTTTGGGAAATACGGCAGGGAGGGACGTAGACGTCTGAATCGTCTTGGATGTTGACCGAAAACGAGTACACTAGTTTTGGTTGCCCTCTTTAATGTTTGGTTTTGATGGAAGTTGGAGTTTGGCGGTTCCGTGCATGCATTTGTGCAAGTAATAACGATTGTGTCCCTGTTGCAGACGGCGGGAAGTTTGCCGCCGCTAGGAACAGGCCAGGTAAGAGCAACATTCACTCAACGACCGCATCATGTGGACTTGGACGCATTGTTGAGCTCGTCTTGTGGTCTCGGTCCTCAGCCGGCATGAGGAGGAGGAGGACACGCTTGGTCAGGCGTCACCGCAAGGCCACGCCCCAGTGAGGGCGGAGTCCAGCGCCGACAGAGTCCAGCGCCGACCGATTCAATCGGGATCAACCCAGACAAAAGAAAGCTCGTCCCGGTTCTATTTTTCTATTTGGATCGAAAGAAAAGAAGATTGTTGTGCTTGAGTGCGGCCACGTTCGTGCGACGAACGATTGCTGTGATCGAAAGGTGACGACGTGATGACGACGTTTTCGGTGTTTTCGATGGTGCTTGCTTGCGTTCTCTAAAATGGATGCTTTGAAATTTGTGCTCCAATTGCATTCGTTCTGTAAATTATCTCAACGTCAATAAATGACATTTTCTAAATACGTGGAGTCTAAACTCTTTGATGTCTATAAAAACTTTGAGTTTTACAAAAATGCCTTAAGTGAGTTTGTTGACACTAAATTGGCTTTTATGAGAACGTCAGGATTGTTTGTTTGCTTAGTTCTGGTCCAAATCATCTTTGATGTTGCAGTACAACGCAAACCCTCTGTTTCTCGTAGACTTTATCGGTTCTGACATTTCTGTTTTCGGTAGTTTTGATGGAGACTCAATTGTCTTGGATGTTTCCCAGAGCAGGTACAAATGATCGGTAGATGTGTCAATCATTTTGGATGTTAATGAAACCACAAGCGTTTGATTGGTTGACCTTTTGTTTGTGTTGATGTCAAAACGAGCTTCACTTTAGAAAAGGCGTGTTATCAAATCTGTACAAAAATGTTTACACTCCGTACGTGTGGTTCGAAATCATGGCAGGTTTAATGCAAAGCGGGCTGAAAAAATGGTGCCGGGTGCCGTCACAACCTTGAAATGATCCGTGATTCTTATTCGCCCCTGGTGCCGTCTCAAGTTAGCGCAAGAACACCTGGCAAGGCGTCAAGTGGACGAAAGACAAACGTTGGCTTGCAGGATGAGGCCCAAACGCAAACGTTTGCCTTCCTGCCCTCAATGGCGGCGCAAAGTCACTTCAGATGGCGATTGGAAGGATCTCTCGGAAGTCACAAATTGTCAACGATGTCGATGGAAATGTGGACATTCGGCTTCCTGAAAAGTCGTCTTTGATGTTCAGGAATTTGAAACGTCTTTGATGCTGTAGTAAGATGAATACTTACTCTTCCGTGTTCATGATGTTGATTATCAAAACATACAATGAGATCAGTGAAGTCAGGCATTACCTAAGGATTTTATTACACAAATTAGTGGACAGATGAGATTGGCCGCCACCCGCGCCATCTTTGATTCTCAACTGTGACGCCCAACCCCCTGCTCGTTCCTCTAATTCTTTGTCCTTGCAGAAGACCCTCCCAGCTAGTCACATGGTACCTCCTTCTTTTCGTCCCGCTCGTAGTCACATGATGGAACACAGATAATGAGATAGGAGTTGACGTTGTTTACAGAAGAGACTGAGAGACTCTGAGGAGCCGTCTTAAACACAAAGGGTCTAATTTACACTTTCGCTTGCCCCCACAATATGTTCTCAGGAGAGAACAAAGAGAAAACCAACCCCCTCACATCATTTGAATTCTCACACAAAACTATACTGAGTAAATCAAAGCAATTTTGTCCAATTCTAAATAGTTATAACTAAATCAAAACAGTTATAATTAAATTGAAACAGAATATTTACTTCAATGCTTAAGAAAAAACAATCTTCGAAGATGTATGATTTGTGAAAAAGAGCAATTTAAGGTTTGCGCCGTCTTTGAAAAAAAGCATAAAAGAGTCTTTGAAAATGAAACAATTCAATTGTTTGATGTTTAAGGAAAAGAAAAAAGCCCGCTGCGCACGTGGCGACGTGCGGAGTAAAAATCCTTTCCAGAAGCTCTTTGATGTTTTACAAGAAATCCATCATGGAAGCACCTCGTTAAGCCTGGAAACGTCTCTGATCATGAAGCGTCACGTCCGCCTTCTGCACTCGGACCTCCGCTCCATCCGCAGGTGCCTTCTCAGGGTCCGAGCCAGAAGCTTCCCCACTGACGGCTCGGCGCTCCGTCCGTCCGTCCGTCCGTCCGTCCGTGTCCAGCTGGCTAAATTAGCAGCAGATGAAGCTGCAGAGGCCACATCTGCTGCATCTGGACTCGTCAAGTCAGCCGTTTGGTCGTAGGAAACCAGGTCAACACGAGCAAAAATTAAAACCTGTTCAAAAGTGGTTCTAGTACGACTTAAATCCAGTGCTAAAATTTATGGGATCTTCAAACCAGAGGAAAAAAAAAGGCATTTTCGGTCTTGGAAGATTCTCATTCGTGCTCGAGTGGATACAAAAAGTTTGCATCCTAAATCTTCTGGGACGTTCGCACAAGGCGTACGTTAGGTTCTTCGAGGACTGAATCATCTTCGATGTTTACAAAAAATGCGTCTTTGAAGACAAAATCATCTTGTATGTTTACAAAAATGCGTACGTTTGATCACCTCAAAAATAAATAGCCGTACATTTTTCTAAAGTTGCTTCCCTCAGGCTCTTTGATGACTAATTTGACTTAAATGTTTATGAAAAGGCGCTCATGAGTTGAAGACAAAATCAGTTTTATGTTTACGAAAGAGTTGACTCCAAAATGATGTAAGAAAAATGTGTACATTATTAGCATCTTTGAAGACAAAATGATGTCAGATGTTTACAAATATGTGCACGTTTATCAACATCAACAGGAACAAAATACAGATTTGGTTGACTAATGACTCCAGTTTGACATTTGACACATTTCTTTTCATTTCCTTTGACTTACTTTATGATGTATGCTTGGAACCAAACTATTGTTACTGTCTTGTCTCGTTTTCTACTCTGATCATTGGAATGCGCAAAGAATCTGGTGGTTTGCGTCGAAAAGGGCGTGGTCGCAGTGAGCAAAATGTCCTTGGAAGCAACATGGAAGAAAACATGTGCGAAACGCTAATACGATGATGACGATGACGATTCCGTCTTGTTTGATTTTCAGCAGGGATGTATTTTGGGAAGTCAACAAAATGTCTCCTCGGCGTTCCCAGCCACGGTGACATCATCGTTTCCGCCAGAGCACTGCAAGCTTTTTCCATCCCAAGCTTTGGCCCAACACAAACGTCACGTGTAGGAAGTGGAAAAAAACACTTGAGAATCAGCACACGTCGTCTTTGATGTGCACAAGAAGTCGGCATACGAAAGTCCGAATGGTCTTTTTTGGTGAAGAATCTAAATTGTCTTCTTTGAGAAACTCGAGATCATCTTGGATGCTTTCAAAACGTCCTCGGCTCCGATGTTGAGCAAAACGAGGGACATTGGGTTCGTTGAAGGCGAAATCATCTTCAAGATTTGAAACCGTATCACTCATTAAGCCCGAATTTCAAACCTTCATGCAGATTTGATACCCCAATTTGGTTACTTAACGTTGGCTTCAAACACTAATTTGAAATCAGATCCGTATTTGAAAATGTCAATTAAGCTTGAAACCTTAACCTCAACTTCAAGCCTTTATTTGAAACCCAAATCTTAGCTTCAAACGCTAATTTCAGCTAACCATCATTTCAAAGCTTAAATAGGCTTGCAATCCTAACTGTTGTATTTAAAACCCTCAACTTGCCTGAAATCCTTATTTGGCAGCCTAACCTCGGCTTCAAGCTATCATTTGAAAATTGAAATACGAGACCAGATGCAAAAGTTTGTATCGGTCCTAAATATGGACGCGGCACATTCTTATTGTTTTGCTTTGTGTTTTCTCGTCTTTTTGCAGCAGACGATCCTGACAAGAGCCACGGCGGACAGGACCGGGATGGTCGTAACGGCCACCAGCAGCAGGCCGACGTCAACGCCGTAGTACGCGTACCAGGGCATGGCGTAGGCCCGGGTGCGCAGGTGCGGCGCCCCCTTGTGGCGCATCACATACTCTACCCAGAAGACAGCCTGGTCCAGAGGCGTCATGGGCTGATCCCGGTGCAGTTCCGACAATCGCCGCATGTTGCGTCGGTAGCGGTCCTGCCCCAGAACCTCCTTGAGGCTGGACTGGAAGCCGTGGCTGAGGTCCACCAGCTGCAGGACCTTGGCGGCTCCTCTCCGCTCCAAGCGCGCCAGGTTGTCAAACTGATCGAAAAAGAGCGGGATGCCCACCACGGGGACGCCGTAGAAGATGGCCTCCTGGAGTCCGTTGGTGCCCCCGTGGGCCACAAAGACCTTGGTCTGCAGGTGGCCCAGGAGATCCTTTTGGGGCATCCAGTCCACCACGAGGGTGTTGTTGCCCAGCGTGGACGGCCGAGGTCCCTTGTGACGCCAAATCACCTAAAGCGGAAAGACAAAGCGGAGGATTTCCGTTGCTTTTGCTGCTCGAGTGAACCCGAAAGGAGGAAATCCTTCCGATTGCGTCACCTTCTGCGGCAGCCTGGCGAAGACGGCGGCGATTTCCTCAGCGTCGCTCTGAGGGATGGCGTCCACCAGACTGCCGAGGCTCATGACGACGACGCCGTGCTCGCCGGCACTCTGGACAAAGTCCTCCAGGTGCGCGGGCAGCGGGCGGGCGGCCCGGCACTGGAAGCCCCCAATGTAGACCACGTTGGGCATGGCGGGCCGCGGGAAGTCAAAGACAAAGTCGGTGCGGAAGAGCCAAATGTCCGCCTGCTGGAGGAGCGAGTTGATGTCGCAGCCGCCCCGGATGTGCTTCTCGCAGAGGGCGCCGTAGATGGGTTCGATCAGGATTTTCTGCTGGAGGGTGACCAGGGCGTAGAAGAAGACGTTCTTCACCCTCTGGAAGAAGTCCATGCGGTCCGTCAGGCCCGAGCCCGGCACGGGGACGTAGGAGAGGGGCGAGGGGGCCATGGCGAAGTGGCCCTCGCTGCCTTGGATCCAGCGTACGTTGAGCGCCAGCGGAAGCTCCAAGTACTTGGCCAGAATCACGCCGGGAGCGATGGCCGGGTCGGTCAGGACCAGGTCGAAGCGGGAGTCTCTTAAACTCTGGATCCTCGCCTCGTCGTCCAGCAGCTCGGAGAGGGCGGCGGCCCACACCGAGTGGGCCTCGTAGATCATGTTGGCGAACTGGCGGTGCATCGTGCGTCCTTGCCGGAGGTTCTGGGAAAAGTCAATCGCAATGTCGGACAAATGCTAACGTTGCTAAACACTTGAATGATCATTTCTAGCATTTGTCAAAAGTGAACAAGCTGAAAGTTTTGCACTTAGCATTGATCAAAGTTTGAGGCACACAAACAACTTGAAAACGTGGAGAGTCATTGAGGTGGTTGTCAGTGTGCCGTGGACAACGTTAGCAGCAGCAGTTATTTGGGTTGAAAAATGTCAGATATTGTGTTCTGTTCCCACAGGCCGGACAAGACCCGCTCACAGGCGGGTTCTGGCCTGCGAGCGTTTCCAACGCATTATTTCAAGATGGCTAACCAGTTGTGTGAACAGCACGATGGCTCATTTTGCGCCACTTCATGAGCCAATCACAACAAAGATGATTGCACTGTTGAAATTAGCAGCCAATCGGGTGTCCCGTTGTTGAGCGGCAGCAGGAAGTGACGACCGCGTCATGCACTTGCCATGTCTTTTTTTTTTTTTTACCTTCCAAGAGCTGCCTTTCTCTGCCTCTACTACAACTAGCTAAAAAAAAAATAAAGTTAAAAGAACATGAGCAACGCTAATCATTGAATGTCTCATAGTTTACAAGTCTATTGAATTCGGTGAATCATTAGTTAAACTACTGATTTTATGTGTCATGGATTTTTATTCTTTTAACGAATTAGCTACTGAATTGTCAATGCTACTAGTTGGCAAGCTAACAACTTTCAAAGGTGTGTGCGGCTAACATGGATTCATTTCAGACGACGTCATCCTTTTGTGGTGAGCGTACGTTGGATTTTTATTCAAAACTGGAACCTGTTGCTATGTTTGCATTACTGACTGTTAGCAATTTGAAGAGTTGGTCATTTTGCTGTAGTTTTTTGTTGAGTTGAATTTTTCTCCATGGGTTCGGATGCTACCTTGATGAGCTCCTCAATCAATTGAAAAAAGTCGTTCCATCTTCCCGCCACGTCGATGGTGACGGCGGTGTAGAGCGGCGAGGTTCGAGGCACGTAGACGCTGTTGGAGGCTCGGACCACCGTCAGCTGGTGTCCTCGCTGGTGCAGCTCCTCCAGAAGAACCTTCATGTTGATCCAGTGGCTGCCATCCATCGGGAACACCAGGATGTTGCCCCCGTCGCACCCGGACAACGCCAACAAGACCAGCAGCGGAAATGCAACAGGTGGGAACGCTGAAACAAATCGTTTTGGGTTGTGATGAGATTTCTTCAGGCAAACTTCATGCATTTCATAGCCCCGCCCCCTAACCCCAACCATCCAAAAGGATTGCATTTCATAGCCCCTCCCCCTAACCCCAACCATCCAAAAGGATTGCATTTCATAGCTCCGCCCCCTAACCCCAACCATCCAAAAGGATTGCATTTCATAGCCCCGCCCCCTAACCCCAACCATCCAAAAGGATTGCCTACCCCCATTTCTTACCCTAACCCATAACCCAATTCAAACCTAAACTCCTCAAAAAGAGGTCTGAGCTTGTGGGGACCACCAAAATGTCCCCACGATTCCAAGTCGGTCCCCACAATGGTAGTTAAACCTGTAAAAGCACGCGTGTTTGGGCCCCACAACGTAGCAAAGACAAAATCACACACACCCGAGCTATTTTCCTTACAAAAATGTCCTTTTTTTTCCTGCTGAAGGCACTTTGGTGTGCTCAAGGTTCGGTGGCCGCGGCCCACTAGCAACGTTGTGCCTGAAGCCTTGCGAGGCACAACGTTGCCAGAAGGAAGCAGCGACTCGGCTTGTCATCGGCAGGTCAACACAGAGAGACCGGAAGAGTCACAGAAAGGTGTAGAAAGTGAAAGTTCATTTGTGGAAGTTATGCAAAAAAGAAACACGAACAGTCGGACGTGCATGCAAAAGTTGGCACAAGGTCAAGTTAGGGTCACCTGGAAAGCTGCTAGTGCATTTTAGGTTGATGGTGAAATTTCACCCCAAAGCCTAATTTCCCCTCAAAAGTCAACGTACCCATGGTGGGGATTCACAGCAGCGATGGAAACGGACGGCGGGGACGGCGGGGACGGCGGGGACGGCGACGGCGACGGCGGCGACGGCAGCGTGTCGTAACCGCAATGTTGGACTTTAAACTGGAGTCACACGTGAACGTTTGATGTCGGGTCACCTGCCAAGATAACAGCAGCGGTCACGTGATCGGCACGCTCGCTTCATGTCGCAAGCTTGACAAATCTTCTTCTAAAAGTCAACTTATTTTTTTGTGTCATCAATAATTATAGGCGCATCTTAATCAATGCGCTTCTCGAACCTTTTGCGCCAGCAAAAAACAAAATGTCGCCCTCCAATAATGCTAAGTTGGGAAACGAATGCTGGCTGGGTAAGTCATGTGATCAGACAGGAGAAACGTTGCCTACCCCAGGAACGTCCCACAGTCTGGTCAGAGGGTGTTAAGACTTTTAAGAAAAGAAAAGCACTCCACGTATGTGACGTTCCTGACGCCGAGCTTCCAAACGTTGCGTTTCCGCTTGGACGCTTTTGCGTGCCCGTGTTTCCTTGTTTTTGGGACCCTGGAAGCCGTCGGTCGGAATGTGCCCTGCGGCCCGATCCCGGATCAGTCCAGTAGTGAATAGCGGTGGGAAGAACCGCGCGTGACCTTGACCTTAAGTCCGTCGTTTTCAATCGTTGCTTTGAATGTGAGACGACGTTCAATCTCACGCGTCCGGTCGGGTCCGCGACATCAGCCTGAACAAATAAAGCCACTGTTTTTTCAGGCCGGGTCTGGACAGGATGACGAGCAGCACATGAAATCCGGCGGCGGGACGAGATGGGACGAGACGCTCGCGTAGCCGCGGCTTTGATCAAACTGCAATCGGGGATGGGAGCGACCGTGTCGGCAAAACGACCAATCAAGAGTCGCGTTGACAGCTGGAAGAAAATGAGATTGAAACGGATCCAAAAACTGATGAGTTTGGGGGGGGGGTCGTACCCTATTCATTTTGTGGGGATGGGCAACTGGAGGCCCAAAAATAAAAATGAATTTAAAAAGTAAAAAAAGAAAAAATGTGAGGAATAAGAAGTTAAGAAAACGGATTTGAAAAGTTCACAAACACAAAGAAATCCTCAAAAACGTGTACAAAAAAAACAACCCCATTAACTATTTTTAACAAATCGGGGGGGGAAGACCACATAAGAAATCTGCAAATTTGCACGGGCCGGACTACAAATACCCATCGACTGTAGTTTTAAATTGTGATACCACCGTTCACCACTAGATGGTGTCAGCCACACCGTGTCTTATTTTGCCTTCTACGCCAACACCAGCAGGCCGAATATTTTAGGGGTGGAGTCGAAATAACTCAAAGAGGAAACTTGCTTTTTCTTTTTCTATCTTTCCGGGAGAAGGAATTTGCTCTAAAATGGCTGCCTTCCTGTTTCAGGCATGGGTCTCGGAGGCTTTTTTTAAGGAGCTGAATTTTTTTTTATTATTTTTTTCCTGGAGAAAGAATTTGCCTAAAATGTCAGCTTCAAACCAAAATGGCTGACTTCCCGTTCGATATCAGACTTTGGTCATTGATAGCTTTTTGTGAATTCTGCCTGATATGTTAAAGTCATTTTGTGTCTGGGACTGAATTCAGTGTTGGGCAGGAGGTCGCGTTCCAGAACCCGCCCAAATAGTCCACAGATCAAGCGAGGACGATGACAACCACCCGAAGAAGCGACTCCCTTAAGAAGTGGCAATTTAGCGAAAGCTCGAATTAGCTCAGCTGGAAAATGTTGATCCTTTTCCAGCCTTAGCATTAACGCTAACGCTAGCGTGGGGGCGTGGCCAGGGAAGCCACGATGACTGGAATCGTCGCAGGACGCCACAACAATGAGATCCTCGTTTGGCTTTTGGCTCCACGGCCTGCGATGACTCATTTGGAAAGAGCGGCAAGCGCATGACAGGCCTTCGAAACCCGCGCCCAAACTTGTCCCGAAAGATGTTGGGACAAACGCAGCGGGAGTGCTGAACTCGTCGGAAGGCACGTCCGTCGTGCGCCAGCGCATTCCTCGCCGGCAGGTCGGCGCTCGCCAAATGGATTTGAAACGCGGATGATGTCAGCGTGTCAACATGACGGCTGGTTCAACAAAGCGCTCGTGTGCCGCCAACCGCTTGACCCGCGGGCCAGTACCTTCACCTTTTACAGTTTGTCTTGTTTTGTTGTTTTTCGCACCTCCCAGCGTCTCTTGGGTCCAGTTTGAAGCCGTGAGAAGCAGCCACACACGGACGTCATTTTCATTCCAGCCTGTAGGGGGCGTTTTCTAACTTTCCAGGAGAATTGCGACAAATTGTTGCATATGTTAAAAGCCATTTTACTGATGGGAAGAACACGTCATGACGACCAGCGTTTGCCAGATCCGTTCAACGAGAAGCTGATGGTTGTTGCTTGGCGGAGGTAACAAGTTCCTCGCTGAACAAAGCTTTTCAAGAAACGGCCAAATGTGACCCGACGTTGATCCAAAACAGACACGTTTCCCTGAGCCCAATTCTCGCCCACTTGGGTCGTTCCAAACGCGACAGAAGCCAAAACCTGCTCACCTTCTTAAGAATAACACTTCATTAAGGTTCTGGTTTAACTCCGAGCCTTCTTAAAAGGAGACTTTTCGACTGGGAGTGGAGTTAGGGTGTTGCGACTAGGCGAGTGGACTCTACACGCGCTAGTGGAGCCCAGTGTGTGGTCAGGGGGGAAAACAGGCTTCATACTCGCATGGATTGTGTTACCATGAGGAAAAAGGGCAGAGCTAGGGTGTTGCGACTAGGCGAGTGGATTCTATTTGTGGAAGGGGAGGCAGCACTTCATACACAGCATGAATTATGCGGATTTTTAGTGACATGACAGCCGAGGGTGGCGCTAAAGTGTTGCGACACGTCGAGGGGCTTCGACTCGTCAAAGTGGAGACATTATTGTGATTTTTAAAAACGAGTGCCTGTAAAAACAATGCGAGCAATTTCACTGATGGATGCAGAATTTGCCATCGATTTCGTCACGGAAACATTTGGCAGTTTTGAAAAATTCAGCTCCCAAAGCAATTTAGCAACGTGAAATTTGGCGGGCCGGACCCACAAAAAAAAGTCTCAAATCAAGGTGAAGTCAGCCATTTTGCTTCCGCTGGTGTCACGATGTATGCGTTGTCTACAAGCCATTTTAAGATGACATCATCTCATATCAAGGCAAATTCCGTCGGTCGGTCGGTCGGTCCGTCCGTCCGTCCGTCCGTCGGTCGGTCGGTCGGTCCGTCGGTCGGTCGGTCCGTCGGTCGGTCCGTCCGTCCGTCCGTCGGTCCGTCGGTCCGTCCGTCCGTCCGTCGGTCGTGCACACAAAATGTCCGCAAATATCTGACATCGAAACGGTGAATGTATCTTTTATCTGAGAACGACACAGGAACTATTTTTTTAAAAAAAAATGCAAAATGTAGTGGAAAGTATTTTAAATATTGTTATAAATGTTGATAAAGTTCCAAGTATGTCCTTAATTTGTCCCTTTTTTTTTCTCTGTCCTGTTTTGGCATATTTAATATTCTAGAAATATTGTTGATCTTTTTTTAAGTCCAGGTTAAAACTATTATTTTTTTTCTTATGCGTAAGTTTGAGCTCTAAGCATTTAAAAAATATTTTATTTGCATTCCTAGTAATTTTACTGTCTTTTATAACTGTACTTTGTTTTTAAATGTCTTCAGTTATTAAATGTTTTTCAATAAAGCTTGCCCGTAGTAATCAATTATCATTAGTGACCAGGATCGTTTAGAATGGTTGAAATTGTCATGGATGTGAATCATTTTCAAAACAGAAAAAAATTGTTTTTTATGATACGTTAAAAAAAATTGAGCAAAATAAATTATTTATAAATCATCTTCCAGATGAAGATGTTCGCTGGCCCGTCCAACTTCTTCGGCCTCCACCTGCCAGGCTGCAGCGGAGCGCCAAGCACCCCCCCACCCCTGCCCACCCCCCCCCCCCCCCCTGCCCCCCCTCCAACCCACGTTTGCCTCTCCTGTTCTGGAGCATATTATGATTTACATGTGATGCTTTGGTTGCTATGGCGATGCGACGACATGCATTTTTCATTTGCACAAGTTTGTTTGGAGAAGCCGAGCACTGTACGCACACATTTGCTATTTTTGGCATGTTTCTGACGTGACCGGAATCCAAACTGTTTGAATGAACATGGGGGGGGATTTTTTATTTCTTTTGGATTTCTCTTGGCTAATAAAAGTCGGGGATAGTGTCGCACCTTTACGGTAACATCGAGCACCAACATTTGGGGGGGGGGCAAGGGGGGGGGGGGCTGACGTTTGCAGCTAAATGACTTCCATGTGACATCATTGTACAAACACGACACTGCTGACTTGAATGTAAACATCAACTTTGGTCGGGTATTTCTGTATTTTGGACTTTCTCGCCGTGTCAGCGATAAAGTCGAGATTCATGTCATTGATTTTCTTGGCCTCGATTGTGTTGCAAGAAGCAAATCTGGGCCGCGGCACATCAAGTCGAAATCAGTCGTTTGTCCACATGGAAATGAAAAGGCCGACTCTAAAAGGAGTTGGGTCAGAAATGGACTTGGAGTCACGAAATGGGCCTTTTAGTGTAAAACAACTCATAAATATTGGTCGGATCCTGGACTTGGTTAAAAAAAAAAGGGGGTCATTTTTGTATCAAACAAGCCAGGAAATTGGCTCCGTTTGACCCATAAAGTGGATCGCTCCATTCTTGATCCATAATTGAATTTCTTTTTGACCCAACTGATTTTAGAGTTCAGTACAAGAAATAGATCGAATCGAAAGGAAAGCACGTTCTTGTCATTATACAACGAAATTGGGGTACGCTACTTTGCAGTGCCAGAAGTAGAAAAAAAATCAAGATTAAAAACAAGAATTGGGAGTCTGCGCAATGACGGGCTTCACCGCGGACGAGGTTTTGCACAGGCCGCTAAATACATTTGGAAGTGGAATAACTTTCCAGGATCATAAATATGGCAATATTGAGCAAGATAGAGAATATTGCAGAGATAGCAACGTTGCGCAGGGTTACAGGTGCGAGTTGAAAGTGGTGAAGAAGCCGTCCCTTGCTCTGTTTGCCTCCAGGCATCGGCAGCGCCTCCTAGAGGGCAACAGCTCAAACAGCCGAGAGCCGGCTGGGGTGCGAACCCGTCTCTGAGCTCGAGCGAGGCATCGCGAGGCATCGCGTCCGTCCGTACGCCGGCACCAGGCGGCGCCGCCGTCCGTACGCCGGCACCAGGCGGCGCCGCCGTCCGTACGCCGGCGGGCTCTCCATTGTTGAGCGCTCGAAGGCCGGCAGCAGCTCAGGAAGTGCAGACGCTGCTGGGCCTCCTTCACGTGGTCTGTTGGTTGGTTGTTGCAGGTCCGAGCTCCTCGCAATCTGAAGCTATGGAGCTTTTTCCTCACGCTCGCCATTGATGTGTGGGGGTTGTGGGTCACATGACACAAGTTCTGCGCCGAGAGCCACTTTCATTTTGTTGACATTTGGTAGGAATGATTATCATAAGTAAAAAACAGTCTGAAAAAGCCATGGCCGAATGTCGGCCATTTTGGTTTGTAACAAGGTGGCAAAGCTTGATGACACATTAAAAAAGAAAACAACAACATTGCTCCCTAAAATCAGGCTAGCTGGAATTTGGCAGGTTTGGCTGTCATGATTAAACCCGCCCAAAAAGTCTCAAGACGCAAGGCTCGGAAAGTCCACCATTTTGGCCTTTAGAACACTTTTGTGTGTGTGTGAACATTCAGCGTTGCCATGACAGTTTGTTTGAATCAAGTCCAAAATACTGAATGTGGTTCCAGTTTCGGCCGTGACATGTTTGTGAGCAACGCCGGCAAACACGCTGGTCCGTCGTCCTCCATTCTTGTCCACTCACGTGACGGCGCATGCCGGCGCATCAAAGCGTTGCCTTTTGTTGACTTTGCCAACAGACTTTCCTCGTTAGCGCCACCTGCTTTCGCTCCGGCTTTGCGGCTTTGCGGCTTTGCGGCTTTGCACTCGGGTTCTGAGCTTTATCATTGCGAGGTGAACGCAAAGTGAGCTTCTGTGGCAGAAGGCGGCTTTGAAGGAAACATTCTGTGTGGGCGGCAACGGCGCATTTGTGGGTCGAGATGCGTTTGGAAATTGGGACTGCAAAGGTGCGAATGGCAGGCGTAAACGTTGTAAATTGATTACCCTTGAGGCAAAGTACTAGATCAGGGGTGTTCAAGTCTGGTCCTGGAGAGCCCCTATCCAGCCTGTTTTTTCATGTCTCCCTACGCCAGCACAGCTGAATCTAATGATCAGCTCATCAGCAGAAGCCTGATAACCATCATGATCATCAATCAGGTGTGTTGGTGGAGAGAAACATGGAAAACAGGCTGGATAGGGGCTCGCCAGGACCCGACTTGAGCACCCCTGTAGTAGATTGATCCCCCCAAAACGTTTTATTTTTATTTTTTATTAAAACTGGTGCAGTTCTGACTCGTTTTGTTGTATGTTGACTTGTTGTTCTTGGCCATAAACATAACATTATGTAAAAAAAATAATAATAATTGCAATAAAATAGTTTTTATTTGAGTTAAAGTCTTAATCATAGGAAAGTCTGTTGTTGTTTTTGTTGACAAATTCTCCTTTTTCAAGGATAAAATCCTAATCTGACACGATTACTCATTAGTCCAAAACGTGACCAATGACTAAAGCTGTATTTGATTAAGAGAAAAACGCATTTCTTTTTTTGCCAGCAATTCCACCTCAGCGGAGGTCCGCTTCGTGCGTTGTGTTTGCCTTCAAGTTGTCCTTTGGGGACCCCCGCTGAGTCTTTGTGTATTTCTGCTGATTGCAAGAAATTGGAAAGCAACATTAGCGCCGTCGTACTTCAAGGATCTCATTAGCGCGTAAATGCTTCAAGGCGGCCATGTTTTGCGTCTCCTGTAGTGGAGCTCGTCCCAGTTTGGGGCGTTTGGGGACGTTTGGGGGACGTCCCCTCGGCTGGTGTTTGAGGATGAGGTCCGTTTGTGGTCACGTTGAAGAAAGTGACTCATTGCCTGCTGGCCTGCCACCGTCGCGCTCTTCTTTTATGATGCGCCATCGAGCAGGGCGGCGCGCAGATGACGGCGCCGCAAGCGCCGCAAGCGCCAGACGGCCATGGACACACGTCGGCCATATGCTTTGACAAATCATTGCGTTATTGTTCAAACCATTTCAACAATTCAACCCCCGAAGCTGGTTCAACTTAGCAACATGAAATTTGCATATTCGCAATGGGTGGTCCGACAAAAAAAGTCTCAAGAACTTATGGCCGAAAACACACGAGAAATGATTTGTCAAGAAAATGTAGAGGTTTTAGGTGGACTGATCGCACGCACATACACGTATTCACCCACATACAAAAAAAATAAAAATACAAGTATATATATATATATATATATTAAAAAAAAAAAATTTAAAAAAGGAGAGCAATAATGATGACGTGTCAAATCGGTACAATTACCGAATGAACAATACTGAACTCTCCAGAGAAAAAAAGAAAAGAAAATGCCAATAATTCGGGACCAAAAGGTCATAGTTTGAACATTCAGCCCCTGAAGACGGCGCAACTTAACGACATGAAATTTGCTCTGCGTGTCTACGATGGGTAGAAAAACAAAAAAAATGTCAAGGATTTGTCCCGGGAAACAGATGCGATGACTTGCCAAAAACAAAAGCAAACAAACAACAAATGGGGCGTGCAAGGTCTCATTGACGTTTTCGTGTGTATTTGAAATGTCAGCACTTGACGCTGGTTCGAGCAAGCGACATGAAATTTGGTGCGTACGTCAATCGTTGGTAAACCTAAAAAATGGTCTCAAGAACATTCCTGGAAGAAAAAAAAAGCCTGAGATGAGTCAATGAAATCAATCAAAAATCCATGCCCGATAAAAGAGGCCATTTTGCTTTCAAGGGGTCATTTTAGGGCCACTAAAGACAAATGCGTCCTTTAAAGCAATTACCATCAAATGTAAACTTATGGACGACGTTTCCATCGTTGCGTGCGGGCAGAGTTTGACGTCAAAGTTTGATCCAAAAGCAATAACTCAGCTCCACCAGGGTTAGGGTTAGGGTTAGGGGTTAGGTTTTTAGGCCACGCCCCCTCCACCCCTACTGGACATCCGTTGAAACCAGGAAAGCCACACCTGCCTCTGTAAGTTTGGTGAGTTTTTAGACTTGATGGGAAATCCCTGAAAATGCTGCTTAATTTGATAAGAATGAAGAAAAGAAGCAAAAGACAGGAAGTGCCGTTTGGAATTCTTTCATCCCGTTGGGAATGGCGAGATTGAGGAAATGACAGGATGGATGATGTGATTTGTGTTTTGAGCCCAAGAGGGACGAGGGACTGCTGCTTCGGAATTGCTTTTTCTGACGCGTGTCACAGGAGAGGTCGTCCCTCTCATGAGCAGGAGTGACCCGTGTTGCTTTTGGATGCCATTTCGAACCGTCTGAACTTCCTTTTCCTGTCCGTGACTCCCATTTCCATCCTCTTCCTGACAGACGGCAACGGGACAAAATGCTGCTTTCTCAGCATTATTGTCAGTGTTCATTTTGGAATCACGTGGAATTGAAAGCAAGCCCGGTGGTCGCCCTCTCGTACTTTGGCCCGGCGACTCGGACCCTTTTGAGAGGCGTCCAATGCTTGATGCTGTGTTTGGAGAAATGATTTGGAATTGAGGCATTGGGCCAATGATGTTCGTGTGTCCGCATTCACAATTACATTCCCGGCGAGGAGGAATCGATAAATTCTGATATAAATTGCATCATTTGTTTAATTTTGTAATCATGGTCCTGCAACCTCAGCAGATAGATTTTCATTTCTGAATGACTTTGATGGTTTTGGAATTGGAAACACAGGAAAAGGGTTTTGTTGTGGCTTGTCGTTTCCATAGCGACAGATGAAACAGGATAAACATTTCATTTCAAACAAAATGATCATGTTTGTCAGTATTATCACGTCTTCTCTTTTACAGGTGGTCGTCCTTCCGTCCCGTTTTTATGAAGTAATCCAAATTTCTACATATATCGATCGTCGCAATCCGATGCCGACCCAGTAGTGGCGTAAGAATTCCACTCCATACTTATATAGGCCTATATATGTAAAAACAAAACAAAAAAACACACAGCCAAAAAATACTCGGAGACGCTAATTATGGCAGTAACGTCAACTTTTGTAGCATTTTGAAGGCTGACAACAGTTTTCAGACCGGACATTAAAAAAAAGAAAAAGCGACACGGTTGTGAAAGTGGACAATATGATTAAGTGTCCAATTAGAACATGTGTAAAGTATGTCACGACCCAAAACGACCATTTATAAGCCAGAAAGACAACTACAAGACAGCGCCAGCTACTGGCCTGGCATGCGCATTGCAGCATATTGCGTCACTTTGCAAATCTTTTGAGAGTGAGAATTTGACTCGCTTGTTTTTACGTAAACGTGCCCTCAACGTTGCCAACGAGGCGAGCAAAAGGGAAAGCGTTGAAACCTTGCGCACGGTTTGACCTTCTGCAAGCTCGGTCATGTATGTGGACTTTTAGTTTTAGAAAGAAAGGGGCCCGTTTGTGTGTGTGTGTGTGCGTGTGTTCAAACCGAGCCGCACCCAGAACACTCGGGCCCTCATAAAGGAAGCTCTTATCCCCGTTCAGATGTTGACACAACTCATTTCAGCAGAGCGCTGAGAGATGCTTGTAACAATTGCTGTCGGGGTAGTTTGTCCTGTCTTGATTGTTCAAATAAAACGCATGCCATACATTCAGTAACGGCTATACGATCGGAGCCATCGGTGAATGAAAGCAACACTACAGAAACAAAAAAATCTTTCTTTTGGAAATAATTGACTCTGGCAGTGCAGTCGGTTTGAATTCAGCACAGTGCTCGTTTTGTGTGCCGCTATGTACCAGATTGTTTTCTTAAAAGTGCAAACACTCAATGAGCTTTTTTAAATGAGTGTCAGAGGTCAAAAACCTGCTTTTGCACCTCTAGATTGGCACATGAGGTCATATAACAGATCACATGAATCTCTTCCATTTACTGTTGTAGGCTACATTCTTGTTGTTTCTGCACTGATGGGGAGTCCGCAGTGGATCCACAGGCCTCCTCCTCCCCCTGCTGGACACTTGTGGTAGGTACAAACACTGGCTGGACAGTCACTCCGTTTTAAACATAGGCTATTGATAATCCGGTCAATTTTGAGTATTTTTTTTTCCCCGTCGGCAAAGGCCCGACAATCAGATATCTCTAAAAGATGATTGAGTGATTTTCCTGCGTATGTTCTTCACACTAGTGACATCTACAGAGATGTGCTCGTCATCCACATCTACCCATTGAAAAACGTGTACGATTACATTCGCCAGTGGCAGAAGTGGATTTCAGTTTGCATGCTGATAATCTGCCCACATTTGAGCATTTCTATAGCCTTCCCATCCAAATCTGCAAAAGCCTGATTCTTGGATGTCTCTGCAGACATTTTTTAAAGCAATTATCCTTTGGTGTAGGATGTAATATGAGGGATTTTCCTCCCCGACCTGCCTGGAAAATGGGTTACACACAAATAATCAACCAGAAATCAATCAAGGCACATAGGTATCCAAACAGGTGTTCAGTTCTTTTTTGTTCTTGCTTGCGTTGAACGGCAGTTGGCACCCGTGCCGAGCCTCATTAGCGCTATCTGGTGGACTTTGTGTGTGGGCAGTAGAATGACAGTAACAAAATAACAATAAAAAGTTACATTTTCTCAATAAGGTAACGCAACTTTAAGATTTTGTATTTTATTTGTGTATTTATATATTGATTTTCTTTTCTTTCTTTCTTTATTTTAATGTTATTTTTTTCCATTCAATGCACTGGTAGGTGTGTACGTCAGCCGGCAAACTCCGCCTCAAACCGGAACTTGTGCTGTTGTTGTCACACTGGAAGAAGATGGCGGCCGCTCCTACTTTTTTTCAATGAAGACCCCGATGTTTCCTTTCGCTTTCGTTGTCCTGCGTCGGAGCCGCGGTTGACCGCTATGCAATCCACAAGGTGAGTCCACTCTCGTCGTGGGACCACCGTTTTCTGCCGCAGTGAACTTAAAAACAACAACAAAAAACACCCTCGAGCTCCTGCACCTCGGAGCAGAGGCTAGCATGCTAACTTTAGCCGCGTTAGCCTTCAGTAGGTCGGGCATGTCCCATGCCTTCATATAGTCTCGGTCGAAACTGTCAACTAATTGCTTTTACGGTTATTAAAGCGCATTCAAAGCATGCTTAGACGCAACACACAACTTTGGTGACCGTAGCGTGCTCGGTGGTTTTATGAGTCACTTGCTCACCTGGTCTAATATGCATCTTTTCTCCAATGTGTGTTGATGTTGTTGCCACACAGGGCGTGAATCCTCACTTTAGGAGGGCGACGGTGAGAGGCAGCCAAAGTGGGGGGGGGCAGCATCGTCTACTGTCACCTTGGCTCACCACAATGGTAAATTCATCATAATCATTACCCAGAATAATATCAATAATCCATACCTTATACATGAAATATGACCTCGAAAAATATACATTCACTGATTTATGTCTTTATCATCTCGCAGCAACAAGTTTTGGAATATGCATTAGATCGAGCTGAGGTGAGCAATCCTTTTTGTCTACCTTTTCCCCCCGCCGTACTTTAATGTAGACTCTTTCGATGTCAAGTATTGTAATGAAGATGATTGTAAGCAAATGGACACATCATTCGGTGCACTTTATATTATTATTATACATTTATGAAACCACCTCTTATCATGCAAGTGCTATTTTGCAGACTTTTTCAACATCCACCATAAGTGGACACATTTTGCAAGCATAACATGCTAAGTGCTTTAATGTAGACTCTTTCACTTTGGCTTTGCATATTATATTCAAATGCAGGCACTAGACACACTGTTAGGTGATATTAACTCTTTGACTGCCAGACGTTTTCAGAAAAGGGATGCCGTGGGTGCCAGCCGATTTTAAGCATTTTGACTGATCTTTCAAGGTCCATAGAAAATTATGTGTTTGGACTATGGAAACACACATACTGCCAAAACAAGATTGGACTCTCATCTTCCATCAGAAAAAAAAAGTTTGTTTCTACCTTATTCCGTTTTTGAGTAATCAACAATAGAAAATGGTTAGTTTCACCTGTTTTGAAAAAAACGTCTTTTAACGTCTTTGGCACTCCTCCATAGGATTTTACGAAACGTTATTTAACGTTTTTGGCAGTCAAAGAGTTAAAGCAATTGCATTCACATATACAATATGTCACGTAAAAAAATGAATGATTAGATCAGCTGTCAAAAAAGAGCACCCTATGCATTCATGCTGATTCTTTTCATATCAATCTATTTTGTCACCATTGAAATCCTTTTTCTACTACGGTCGTTCAGTATATCGTGGAAAGTGCTCGCCAGCGTCCCGCCAGGAGACGTCTTTCCTCCGGCGGCAGGAAGAGTTTGTATCAGAAGCTCTATGAGCTCTACATAGAAGAATGTGAGAAGGAGCCAGAGTTGAAGGTCGGTCCCATCAGCCAATCGGTGGTCTTCTACGCAGTTGCCATGGTTACGAGTGCACATCTGGTTGTGCGTTTGTGGCAGAATTGCAGGAAGAATGTGAAGCTGCTGGACAAGTTGCTGTCTCAGGAGTCGGTGTCGTGTCTGGTGGTCAACTTGTACGCCGGCAACGACGGCTACTCGCTCATGCTCAGGGGCAAGAATGGATCGGGTGAGGAAAAGTCCCGGGCCCGGACGGTCACCCGGCCGAGCACATGTGATGTCATGATGGGGGTTTTTCCCTTGTTGGGCAGATTCCGAAACGATCCGACTGCCGTATGAAGAAGGGGAGCTGCTGGAGTACCTGGATGCGGAGGAGCTGCCGCCTGTTCTTGTTGACCTGCTGGAGAAGTCGCAGGTGTGTGTGTCGATACACTTTCAAGTGTGTGTGTTTTTCTCTGTCTTGTCCAAAGTGTCTGTTTGTGCTCCGGAAGCGCAAAGCTTTTGGAAAATGTGCAGCGTCTGCACCCTCCTACATCGTTGCCTGCCGTTCTCCAGGTGAACATCTTCCACTGCGGCTGCGTCCTGGTGGAGGTGCGAGACTACCGGCAGTGTGCCAACACCAAGATGCCCACCTACCAGAGCAGGCATGTGCTGCTCAGGCCCACCATGCAGACTCTGGTTTGTGACGTTCACGCCATGACCAGCGACCACCACAAGTGGACGCAGGTAAGCCGTCTCACGTGGCAGAAAGAATCCGGCCCATTTTTGAAGAACACAAACTTGAGAGATTTCTTGTGAAGGGCATAATAAGTATATGATAATAAGCCACTGATATTATAAGATTATTATACTGCATGCTTTTATTTTGTCGGTCCGACTGTGTTATGAAATATGCCTCACTTCCGATTGAACCCTTTTCAACCAGCTTACCAAATGCTCCGTGTTGATTCCAGCAAACCAAAACTCCAAAATTCATTGAAAACTAAGAAAAACGAAAACTCGGGTTACACTGCACAACAATTAAATTTTTTTTATTTTTTTAACAAACCCTCGGGCAAATTGGCATCACTTGTGTCTTTTCTTAGCGGCTGTCTTTGCCGCCTGCCTGCGATGTTAGCGGTCATCATTAGCGGTGGTGTTAGCTTGTTGGCGCACAATCGCATCCGCGTGGTTTCCATAGCAACCTCTCTGCCTCAGGATGACAAGTTGCAGCTGGAGAGCCAGCTGATCTTGGCCACGGCCGAGCCTTTGTGCCTGGAACCCTCCATCTCCGTCACCTGCGCCGCCAACCGGCTGCTCTACAACAAGCAAAAAATGAATACCCGCGCCATGAAACGGTTGGACCGCACAAGAAGCTCATCTTTGTCCCAAAACTGTTTGAGACGCTCACTCTGTTTTTTTTGTTGTCGTTATGGCGCTCAAAGGTGCTTCAAGAGGCACTCTCGGGCGGCGCTGAACCGTCAGCAGGAGCTGTCTCAGCTGCCCACGCCGCGCCAGCTGCACCTTTTTGACTACTTGCAGAAGAGGAAAGAGAGGAAAGCCGCGCCCGTCATCGACCTGAAGATCTCCAAGATCGGAAACGTGAGCGCTCTCACCACATCTTTCAGGAACTTCCAAACTTTGAGGTCTTGATTGGGCTTGTGCAATTCAATTGCAATTTCAATTATTACACTCCACAATTAAAAATCGGCATAATCATACAAATGATTAATAGAAAAATCAAATGAAATAGAGCGTATTTTGGGGAGCAAATGAGTCGTTTCATCCAAAAGGAACTTGCATCATTTTATTTGTCTTAACGATTTTTACGTTTAAACGTTTTCTTGTTTTGTACCCAAAAAATAAATGATCGTCCTAATTGTGATTTCAATTATTAGCAAAATAATTGTGATGAATATTTTCTTGATACCCGAGCAGGCGTCGTCTCGATGTCTCGATGTCTCGATGTCATGCCTGGAACCAGAACGTTCCAATCGGATATTCTGATGTCCGTACGTAGCCGCCCTTAGCGAGGTATTTTGGCACTAACGAATGAGCCTGGAACATTTGCTACTACTTCCAACCCCTTTTTGCTGCAGCCAGAACATTTGGTTCTTAGTATTTGGAGTTCCTTGAAGCTAAATTGTTCCTGAGCCTGTCGAGAGGAACACCCTCACTAGCAGGATTGTATTTTGGCCCTTAGAAATGACCTTCAGAACTTTTCATTCTTGTCACTTGTAGCTCCTAAAACACAAAAGGTTACAATCAGTTCCTAGAGGCAAATATGTTCCTGGACCGCTCAGAAGTAATAAAAAGCAAAACAAAACCACTTTTGCTTGTAGTCCGAGATAAAGATAAGTAAACGTTTGAATCCATTTAATGCTGAAGATTTCTGGAAAGTTCTGCTCCTTGTCGTTTGTAAATGACCCTGCAATGACAATGACGTGATCGTTTCATAGCCTGCGCTTCCGAATCGAATGCAATTGTCACCGATGTGACAGCTGCGTTCAACAGCACTAATGTTGCTTTCCGTGTTTGCTTCTTGTTGCGTCAGTGCGTGGACATGTGGAGACAGAACAGCTGCCAGCTGAGCGTTCCCAAAGAAATCGACGTAAGCGCTGCTCTTGAACGCCGGCGGCTTTTTTCTCACGTGGAAACAAACGTGATGCCGATGCGTGTGCTCGCAGGTGGAAAAGTACGCCGTGGTCGAGAAATCGCTGCAGTTGGAAGATTCTCAGCCCACCACCGTCATCTGGCCGGCTGAGGTCAGTACCTTTCAGCTTGGGACGACCAAGCTCACGTCTGCCTCACGCTGACGGGTTCTGGGTTCGAGTTTCCGTGGCCTTGGAAATGCTAAAAACGTGCTTGTCATAAAACAGGATGTCGTCTCTTTCCTCTCGGCACAGGACGTTGTGGACGACTACACTTTTGAGTGCGAGGCGGGCGGTCAAGCCCAGAGGACCAAAGTGTCCATCGTCCAGTCGCTGGGCGACCCGCTGGTGTACGGCAAGATCTACTGCACCAAAGACGGCAAGGCCGACCAGGACGGCGCCGACCTGAAGCTCACGCATCCGCCGTAAGATCAGCGCCGGTTCACTTCGGCCAAATCTCTGGATCAACAACTTTGCTTTTTCGTCTTCAGGTTCCTCATCGGCTCTAAAATGGACGCCGAGCGGTGAGTGGCGTTCGCTTCCAACGTTAGCTCTTACTGTACGTTAGCAGTTTCGGAAGTTTGCTTGTGCCAGTACTGAGGCAGAACAATCTTAGCTTCTGACAAGAACTCGCTGACAGAAGTCTTTGTGTTTTTGGACCAGTAGCCAATATTTGTTAGCTGAGCGTGTTTGTGTGTGCGTGTGTCAGATTCCTGGCGCAGTACAAATGCGTGTACGAGCGAGATGTCAAGTGTCAGGTCAAGATGTCCCACAACTCAGGCAGCCTGGCGCCGGCGCCGCCTTCCCCCGGCAAGGACGAGGTACCCCTTTATTAGTATCGTCATCATCATGACGCAGTCATGGAGGAATTGATTGGACGAGCCGTGCTTCGTCGCTGTCCTGCTCGTTTAAAGGGCCGGCGTAACAACAAAAAGGACTCATTCATTCCATTTCAACAACTGACATAAAGTTGCCTTGATATCGAAATAACAAAAGTTCTTACCTCAATATTGATGACATTGGGCTGCCTTTTGACATTACGTCCACTCTTTTAGTCACATGATACGCCCTTATTGGTACCTGACAACCAGAAATGGGGGGGAAATAGTCCGATCATTTTTCCATGACTGCGTGTAAATGCACATCACGTTGGTTGTGAGATTGACGCATGCAAGCGGTCGTCTCCGTCAGGGTGACGGCTTTTCCCCGCTGGTCCAAACGTCCGTGCTGGGCAGAGGAGTGAAGCACCGGCCGCAGCCCGTCAAACTGCCGCCGGGATCAGGCAGCAGCTGCTCAGGTATGCGCCCGCAGGGACTGTTAAGGGACCCGTGCTCAGCCTGCCGCCGTCACTTGTTGCTACTAATACTTCCTGGAAGTCAAAGGTTCCCAAATCAGATCAGGATCGCTCCAGACCTGCGAAAATGTCCATTTCCGTCCTGCCCGTAGGTAATCCGTACAGTTCCCAAAGCGCAAGTGGTCTTCTCAAGTGCCCGACGCCGCCGCCCGCCGCCAAAAGCCAGCCTCTGAATAGGAAGCACTCCGTGGAGCTGGGACAGGTGGGCCTGCTGTCCCCCGCCTCGCTTTCGCCCATGAGCTCCACGCAAAGTGAGTACGAGTCCTGGAATGAGGACAATTGCTCTTGGCAGCGCTTCTGCTTGCAAACACAAGCGTGGGAATCATTTTACACCGGCCGACTTTTCCACAGATTCCACAAAAAAAAAAAAAATGAAGGAAGGAAGGCACTAAATCCTTCCAACGTCAAAAACTCTCATTCAGGTCTTCCTGAGATCTTCGTGTATTTTTCACATTCCCACAAATTCACAACATTTTTCACCAGATTATTTTGAATGGAGACTTTGAGCAAAGTGATTATTTCTTCATCGTTTCAATCCTTCAAACATCAAATTGTTCAGCATTCCAAATATTTGAATTTTTTTGCACAATTCCACATTTTATCAGGGCCAGTGAAGAGAGAAGAAAAAATGTTTGGCAGGATTCTCACTTCTGCCAAACGTTTTTTTTTCTCTCTTCGCCGGCCTTAATCCTCTTGCGTACTTTTCCCACCCACATTTCCAATGCTTTTTTTTTTTTTTGCATTTCAGTGCTTCAGCATTGACACAAAATGCATACAGAAATGACCATTTCTTATTAATATGAAATGTTGCCCCCCCCCCCCCAAAAAAAAAAAAACATGGTTCTTTCTAAACCGTCCCAAATGATTGAACACGTTCACAATTTCTCAATGTGGCGTCTTCGTGGCAGGATCGGGCACCCCCAAGCCCGCCACCCCCACCAACACGCCCTGTTCGACGCCGCACCCCGCCGACTCGTCGGGGACGGCCACCCCGCCGGAGGTCCCGGCGCAGGCGGCCCTGCTCGCGCCGTTCGCCCAGCAGCAGCTCGCCCTCAGCCAGCCGCTGCCCGTCATGACCATCCCGCTGCCCGCCGGGGCCACCGCCATCACCACGGGAACCACCTCCTCGCCCGTCATGGCCAACCCGGCCGGCCTCAACTTCATCAACGTGGTCAGCTCCGTCTGGTATGTGCCGCGGAAGACCCGCTTACGTTCTGCAGTCTGCGCTCGGACCCGCGTGTCCCTCCATCCCATTTGAAATGACGATGAACGCAATCTGAGGCGGTTTGATGACAATTTTGTGTCGTGTTTGCAGCAACCCCCAGACCCTGATGAGCGCCTCCAACCCGATGCTCGCTCCCGGACTCAACCTGAGCGGAATCCTGCCGTCTGGAAGCCTCATGCCCTCAATGCAGCCCGCCGCACAGACCGGTCAGTAGAAACCAGAAACCAGAAACCAGAAACCAGAAACCAGAAACCAGAAACCAATCGTCAGATTGCGGATTAAAGATGATAGCGCACTTTATTTTAAAGAAAAAAAAGAAAAAAAGGTGGAGGTGGGGGCGAAAGTCGTAAGTAAAAATGCTGAGTGTGAAGCTCAGCGGCTGCAAACGCGACGTGGTTACGTCAGATTGATTGACGAGATCCAAAAACAATCGTTAAGATGATCCACCCAGAAGACGCGCAGACAAAAGATCTTGAACTACACCTTTAAACATCATCAATAGTTACCTTGCCGATGTAAATACAACTTTGGTGATGGTCATAATTTGTGTCGGGGGGGGGGGGGCGGTTTCTTCTAGGAAGTCACTTTGGCCTGAACAGCAGCACCGGGCTGCGACCGCTCAACTTGCTCCAGGTATGTGGCATTTGTCACCTTTTGTGTTTTGGGCGCCACCCTTTGATGTGAACGCATGTTTGCTGACCCGCTAAGATCCCGAGCGGTCCGCTCATCTTCAACCCCGTGCAACAGCAGCAGCTGGCGCAGTTCTCCCCGCAGAGCCAATCGGCCACTTCCAGCCCTCAGCAGCAGGGGGACACAGTGAGTCATTGCGTCCGTACGCTCCTCAGTCTCCACTTGGCTGCAGCTGCCTTTTTAGTCTCCCGTCTTAAAAAAAAAGCCCACTGTGGTTTTGTGCTCCTTAATCTCCACGTCTCCTCAAAAAATACACAAAATAACAAATTGATCTTCCTCATGCGTGTTACATAACCTTTTGCAGTGACTTTTGCGCCAGATCCTGCAATCGCGTACGCCGCAGTCTCCACTTGGCTGCAGCGGGTCCTCACTTTCCTCTCAAATTCAAACCAACGTTTGTGGTGTCGCAGGGCGATCAGGCGGCCGATCCGAGTTTAAGCAACCAGCAAACGGCCGTCATCAACTTGGGCGTGGGCGGCTTCATGTCTCCGCAGGCGGCAGGTACGACCCCCAACCAACACGCATACGCCCCCAAACACACACACACGCATTTCCCTCCTCCGTGTAACTGCGCGAGTGTCGCTAGTGTGCTAACATGTTGACGCCAAAACATGGCGCTTGTACTCAACTTCCCTTTCTTCTTTGCTACGTTACTTTGTTTTATCGAACCCCCCCCCCCCTTTTCCGCCTCAACCCTTCTTTGCTTTCCTTTCCCTCCCTCCATTGCATCTCCTCATGCAATATTCCCTCTTTTTGTTGTTTTTTGTTTTGTTTCCTTCACCCTTTTCATTGTCATGTTTTCCCTCCTGGGGACCCCCCTCCCCTCCCCCCCCCCCCCCCCTTCCCCACCATTAGTGCTGTCCCAGTTGGGCTGTGGGCTGGACGGGTCTGGGCCCCCGCTGCCTTCTCCAAGGCTTCAGCAGCAGCACCAGCCTCAGATCCAAGTAACTGTGACATGGACATACACACACACGTGCACAAGGGCCAGACAAGACATGACCAAAAACACGCACACACAAATGAAATTGGATCGATTGAAATGGAAATGAAATTTTCCTCCCCTTTTCGAAGCACTTCAGTCACTCCATCTGTGTTGTATGTCGAGCGTTGCGATTGGCCGCTGGCAACGCCAAGCATGGTGCAAAGGTGTGGTCCGATTGGCTGCATGAGTGCCGCGGTGGTCACGGCGGCCTTGGACGTCTTTGGGGGGCTCCGAGAAAATGTGCCGTCGTTGCTGTCGTCGTCTGCCGAAAACCGCGTTTCGTTCCTTTACTCGCTTTCAGATATCGGAAAGTGTAGCGTACGCGCTCATTAGTTTAAATGCGAGTCCCAACGCTGTCAAGCAGGGAGCTTGAGTTTGTTATTTGTGGCGACGTGTTTTGAACCCCAATTGATCAATGATCAGGTTAAAAGCAGGTGAGGAATGCAACCGCTCGGCGTTATTTGGTTTTACTGAACCGCACTTTAGCATGTTTTTCAGTTGTGTGGATGTCATAACGTATCATATGCGTTTACGACGTTGATTATCAATTAACACGGTCACGACATTATGACAAAGACAATTGTGGTTACTATTTTTTATGTATTGTCACTTTTTGAGTGGCAAAAGCTTTCGCAATTTGTATTGTGGATGTTTGCGTGACCCAATTTATCGACGATGTTTACCGTCACAAAATGTCGTCAATTCCTCTGCAAGTTGCATCCTTTGTCACGTGTTCCTCATTTTGTGCTTTGCTGGAGCTTCACTAACACGCATGTCGCGAGCATTTATTCCGTTCAGCGCACGCTTGCGTCTTGCCTACTTTGGCTGAACCCGTTTGGACTCATTTGCAATCAAACCTTAGTAGGAAGCTACTGCGTTGCACTATTGGGTCCAAAGAGACGTAAGACAATCATTTGACTAGTGAGCTGAATTCTTAAGTAGTGAGGATGCGTGTCCTCGTACATGTGGAATAAATGCTCAACAAGGCGCTTGTGACATCATCCCGCTGCCGTCATCGCCACGGCGACGCTGACTTCCCGCCCGCTGACGTCGCTCTTTGTGTCTTCCTCGTCTAGTTGCAATTCTTGCAGCACCAAATGCAGCAGCAAATGGCTATGGCGGCGGCGGGCCCCCAGGGGGCGGCGGGGGGCCCGCAGCATACCGCCAACCAAGCAAGAAGTAGGAGGAAGAGAAGCACGCCGCAGCCCCTCCCCAAACCTCGCCAGGCGGAAACGTTGCCCCCCGCCACGCCGAGACGGGAATGATCTGCGACGGATTTTTTTTTTACAGACAAATAAGAAAAAGAAGGTCCTTGTAGCTGAATACTTCCACTAAGACCCTCCCCCTCCCAAAGAAGGCTTCTCTCCCCTAGATTCAGGGGAGGGGGGAGGGGGGTCCCGGGGGAGGGGGGGGTCCCGAGAGGATTCCTCACCGCACATCTTCCCGCAGAACAAACTGATCCTGGGGGGGGGCCGCTGTCTACCTCTCGTGCCGCTTTTGTACGCCGGCGCTGGATTTGGAGCCGTGAGTGTTGACACATTACTGGACACTTAAGAAATACTTTTTTTTTAAAACATCTTTGTCAGCAGTTTTATTGTTGTTTAAAAAAAAAAAAAAAAAAAAGGAAGATTATATATTGACAGTGAAAATACAGCTTTTAGATATAAAAAAAAAATGGTTGCTGTATTTTTTTATGTGATGCTTTTGATAACTTTGTCAATGAGTTCGTGGGTTTCTTTCTGCCGGACCGCCGCTCGGCTGATCAACTCTTGGAGCTTCTCACCAGACAAAGGCGTCCCACCTAAAAAAAAACAACAACAGCAATTTACCCCTTTAATACAACACCAGCAAATGTTAATGTAACATGGAACCACTAAGTGTCATTAGTGGTCAAAGATGTACATTACGACATGAGCTCACAGCCATCGCTTTCTGGTGGCGGAAAACGCAGGATTGAAGAGGATTTGACACGCAAAAACTTTCAGCAAAAAAATAGGCTAATCTTCAAATATTGCTACTCTTCAGATTCAGTCAATGTGTTCTGCCATCTAGTGGCCAACATTGGAGCTACATCTAAAATAAACATGCCGTAAAAATAAAAAATAAAGTTTTAAGTTGTACCCAAAAACCACACTCTAAAAACAGTAACCCAATTATTGATCAAAAATGGACAGATCCACTTCAAGGGTCAATTTGACCCAATTTTCTGGGTTGTTTCATACAAAATGACCCAATTTTTTTTATTTTATTTTTATTTGTTTTACACTACAAGGCCCATTTCTTGACTCAAAATGGAGTCAAATGGATCCAAGAAGAGGATGGGTCCATTTCTCACCCATAGTTGGGTTATTTTTCACCCAACTGTTTTTAGAGTGCACTGAAAATAACCACTGTAGTTTGTCAAATTCAAGTTTTTCCAACGTTTTAGCCAAGCGAGTACCAAGTCTTGAAATGTAGGAATTGAATTCTGGGTCCCCCACGTCGGCCGACTGGGATGTTTCCCGATTCCCCTGAAGGCATCGCAAGACGGATGCCACAGTCCTGACCTGGTTTGTGCACAGAGCACACGCGTCCATCCTCATTCGTCACCACAGTGAGGCGAGCGGTGGCCAGTCGCTCTTCTTCGGCTGTGGGGTCCGCCAGGAGGATGGCCCTGCCAGACGCAAGAGGGGGGCGGGGCTTTAGGACAATCGGGACCACGGTGCGATGGAGGGAAAAGTTTGGACGCACTCGTCAAAGACGCAGAAGGAGGCGGCGACGGGATGCTGGCCAATCTTCAAACCGCGTCGCTTTCCCAAGTCCACCTGCGGCGCGCCCGTCTCGCCGTTGACAGAGACCTCGGGGAGGTTGGCTGGACGGGTCACGACAGAAGAAGCTGAAGAGTCGGCGGCCGTCGAAAGCAGCGGGATGCGATGTACGACGTACTGTTTTTCAGGGCGGCCAGCAGGGCCAGCGTGCACGCGTCCAACACGTTGCCGTCGTAGTCCAGACACATCAGGTCGCAGTACAGCGACCAGGACAGCTGCAAACCAACACAACGACTTGAACGCCTCAAAACGGGAACGCAACGCCGGCACTACATTCGTGAAGCGGCTACAAACGACTTGATTGTGACACTTGCAAATGTAATCTAACCTACAAACTATAACAAACTACACATTTTCATAGAACACCTGCGACTCTAATATGTCACCTTCAGATGTAATAATTACAATACTGAACGGAATACAAATGTAACTTTATCATAGTCTTCAAACTTAAATGTTAACACGCAAACTTTCACGCGACACTTGGAAACGACGAAAAAAAAATCCAATGAAATGACTTTGCGTCCCCTTGAGTCTCTCACCTTGCCTCGTTCGATGCACAAATCTTCCGTCTGTAACACTTCTGAGCTGCAGTGACAAAAAACAAGACCAGACGTAATGAAACGTGACGACAACAACAACAACTCAAGTTTTTAATTGCAAGCACCTCTCGATGATGTCGGCCATGAACTGACTGGCGGCCTGGGCCTGCTCCCCCGGCGGTCCAGGTCGGAACTGGGAGGAGCACAGCGGCGGCAGGTCCACGTTGGGCACTGCAAATGTTAAGTCATCAAGTAGTTTGCTTCTTCTTCTTTTTTTTTTTTAACCCACAACTCACCTATAAAACCTTTTCCCGGCGCCTCCACTGACGGGTTGGCCAGCTCCTGTCACGACAACACCAAAACGCAACTCAACGATCCACACCAGGAGCTTGTATTTCTTCTTCTCTTTTGAAATCATTTACCGCTTTGACCCCACAGATGACGGTGGTGTTGCCCAACTTCACCAGCGCCGAACCGTCCGCTGTACTGATGGACCCTGACGACAATCACAAGATCAGCTCGTGAAAATACATTTCAAAAGTCTGGCTGAAAGGGAATGTATTGTTTTAATGGCTATAAAAGAGTGTAGAACTGACCGATGTTGACTGTCGTGGTTCGGAATTCTGGCAGTTCTCGTCCGTCCGGGCGACAGTTTTCTTTCTGGAAACATTCACGTGATGTGATGAAGATGGCGTATGACGTAAGTGGTTTGTTATTACATCAAAAGCTTGAACGTCACTCACCAGAAAGCTCCGGTGGTACTCCAAAGGCTCAGCCATCCTGAACACAACCAAAACAAACGTGAAATGCATTGGATTTGAAACTAACGCGACACGTTTAGTCAAGTACAAATAAGTACACGAACTTACGAGGGTGATAAATATATAAAAGCCTCATTTTATCCCCAGTGAGTTCAGACATAAACACGAGTAAATTTGCTCGAAAAGGCGACAAAATAGTAAACGTGTGAGCATTTTGTTCTTACTTGAATCCAGCCGCCATGTTGTTTTGACAAAAAAACGTGGGTTCGAAGTGGAACTACGGAAGCCTGCAAGAGAAAACGAAAGGCGATTTCCTCGTTGCCTACAGTCTTAAACACTTATTGTAACCATATTCCTGCCATCAGGAAAACCCTACGTTACGCGTTTTTTGAGAGTATTTGATTATGTTTTGGGTGCTTTGCATAGGATCTGTTTGAATATTTTGGTGTCTGTTGCTGTTGGGAAAACTATTGCTCAGGGACAGCTATTCACTTAAAAACAACGTCCTATTCGTTAAGGGGAAAACACATTATTTTCATTTCCAACAACAATGAACACAAACTTGTTTGATGACATGCTGTGACTTAACTTGAGTACTCTTGTCTGACACATGAAACAAATGAGTTAGCATTGTATATGGTAATATAACTTGGAAATATCTTACATTCAAAGTAGCGAAACTGTAATCAACCTTTCAGTGATGCTAGATCCAAGTAATCCACGTAATGTAACTGCCAGGCGGCGCTGTTGTATATGACTCTGATGTTGGCCAAAGGGTTGAGAGCAAAGAAACCACCAAAGCCAAGTTGTCTGATTCTACAGCACTACATCAAAGAGTTGTTAACCACGATACAGCCAAGCCAACGTAAGGTAAAGAGCTACAACCAGATTGCTTTACTTTGAACACCACCCAGTGAGGTAAATGTGGGGAAATCAGTGAAATGGGGAATATAACACCCATTGCTTTACTTTAATTTTGACAACTTTAATTGTGGGGGTTGGGGGGGGGGGTGCAGTGAAATTGTGTAATCTAGTAGAGGAATTTAATCTTACTAATATCCCCTAGCGCCCCCATTTTTTATTTCTTTCTTTCTCTTTTTTTCTTTCTTTATTATTTTTTTTAATGTATTGTGTGTTGTTTTGGGAGTTTTCTAAGGTTGTCTGTTACCCTTTCTATATAATGTTTATCAATGTACAATGCCAATATGTTTTGTACATTTGAAGTTGGACGAATAAAGAATTTAAAAAAAATAAACCGATGACGTGTCAATCCGGAAACGAACACTTCCGTGTTGCCGCTGTGATCACTTGTGATTGGAAGCGAGTAGAGACTGAGAGCATGAACCACTCGAGCAGTTGAGCAGATATGAATTTCGTGTCGTCCGACCGCGTCAATTAAGCAACCTTTCGCTGGTCAATGTCATCGAAACTCCCAAAAATACAAATACGCACCCGTGCGAAAGAAAGCTGGCGAGCTCTGCGGCTAACTTGCCGTGAGAGCTAACAGCGAATCCGTCCAGCACACCAAAAATGGACTACATCTGCGAAATACTTGAAGCTTTAGTGGGGTTGGCGATTGTGGCTGTAATTGTGGTAAGGGGACGTTTCTTGTTTAATGTATTAGACGTTATTCCAAATGGAAAGCATCAACTCGAGTGTCTGAAACTACTGGAGACAATTTTCTTGTGCGTTCTTAAACATAATTGGCCAATAAAGATGATTCTGCTACATGAGCCCAATTGTTTAGGATTAACTCCGTGATTGTCAGCCGTTTTAGAGCATTTTCGGTGATCTTTCCAGACAATATAAACACCAAACCAAAGAGTAGACTTTAGTAATCACTTCAGAAGTACCACGAGTTGGTTTCACCAAAAAAAAAAAATTCCCTGACTTTTTGTTGTTGTTACACAAATCACACAATGAACTTCTTTTCTTTACAACCTCTACTTTTGTACTGTCGTGTCACGTACCTAAACTCTTCTGACTTCCAGCATGCTCGCATCTCGCTTCCCTCATAATCAACGTGACGAGCAGAGACGCAACCTTCGTCTTTATCTTCTCCTCAAAACTCATTTGTCTCATTTGGTGTCCTCAGTTTGTGGCGATGGCGCACGTGACGGCCAGCGCGGCCAACCTGACGCGGCTGGACAAGGAGAAACGTTTCCTCAGCGCTACCGGTGCCGAGGAGCCCTTCCCCAGTCTGCACGACCCCCCCACCATAGATCTCTCTGTGGTGGTCCCTGCCTACAACGAGGAGTTGAGGAGTGAGTGGCAACCGAAACAGACACTTTTTTTTCCAAAGGCTTCATGCGAGATGCGCTTTACAGCTGCTTTTTTCCCCCCCGGACTAAAATCCAAAGTGACAGTGCTGTTGTTCGGCCACAACTCAAGGCCAGACGTTCGTATGCAGACAAAGCTGCACCCCTTAAACAATTTTTTTTTTAACCTCGCATCCAATTGTGTGTTTTTCAGTGCCGGTGATGCTGAATGAAGCCATGGAATATTTGGAGAACAGGCGGGTCAGTATATGACACTTAAAGGATAACGCAACACAAAATCAATTTTTTCTTTGTTGCTTATATTCGGTATCTACAAATGCTGTCGACGTGTCCTGGTCATTACTTTGACATTTTAGTGCATGTTTGTTTGTAGGTCCAAAAGCGTGCGTTTGCCGCCATCTTCGGGCAACACGCTGGGATCAACTCAGTTTGTCTGTTTGTCCTCTCATTACGCGAGACGATACTTGTTCCGCGTGACGTAGCCGCCACCCCCCCCCCCCCCGCACCCGCCCCCGCCGCCCAGCGGCTCAATTCGCACACGCCTCCTTAAACGGCTTCTTCGTGAGTTGCTGCTGTCAATCACAGCCAGAACCACTCCCAACCTTCTTCCCATTCGCAACCCAACGCTGACTCCTTTGAGCGTTTATTTCTCATTTTAGTGAGGGGCGGAGCAAGAGTCTCACTTCCTGTTATTTTTTTATTTCGTTTTTTGCACTCACTCACTCCCACGAACGAACCCACGCCAACCCGCATGCTGGGCAAGTGACGGTACCACTCGGCCACCTGGAGCCCCTTGTTCAGTTGACTTGAGGCGGCCGCATGTTGTTCATACAAGTGGCAGCAGGTGGCAGCATTGAAGTGTTTTCGTACCCTTGTGCACAGAAACTCGGAGCTCCTTTCGCTTACGAGGTCATCGTGGTGGATGACGGCAGCAAAGACAAAACCACAGAGGTGAGAACCTCACTTATGGTCCACATATTGTATTCATTTGCAATGTTAAAAAAAAAAATCAACTTCATGGGTACCGTTCTTGATATCGAAACATGAAATGATTTCATTTTGTCTTGGTATT
The DNA here is from genome assembly GCF_051991255.1 of Vanacampus margaritifer. NCBI lineage: Eukaryota > Metazoa > Chordata > Actinopteri > Syngnathiformes > Syngnathidae > Vanacampus > Vanacampus margaritifer. The sequence goes on from NC_135447.1 coordinate 366,951, forward strand.
CTGCATGGATGATCAGTTTAGATGTGTGTGTGTGTGTGTGTGTGGGGGGGGGGGTCAATTTTCACAATTTGATGATGTTAGAAAATGTTCTGTTAAATGGCATGAAAATCTCTGCAATTAGGAACTTTAAAACAGTTTTTGATATCCAAGACCGCTTTTCGTTTATGTCGATTCACAGATTAATGATGTCATAAAATATGATTAATGATGTCATATAATATGATTTAAAAAAATCTGCCGACATAGTGTGTGTAAAGTGTTTTTCTTGAAAATTGTTATGGCAGGTCAGAATGCTCCTTTCAAATTTGGAATTCCCACACTAAAGATGTCAATCAACTATGCATATTGAATGCATCGTTCGCTTTGTGATCAACCACCAGGTGGCGCTGCAGTACACCAAGAAGTACGGCGCTGAGAAAGTGCGGGTTCTGACACTGGTGAAGAACCGGGGAAAAGGCGGTGCGGTGCGCTTGGTGAGAAACGTTAGCATGCGGCTAGCAGCGGAAGCATGCTAGCATGCTAACGTTTGTGTTGTGGCAAAGGGGACGTTGAGCTCCAGGGGCCGCCTCATTCTCATGGCCGACGCCGACGGAGCCACCAAGTTCGCCGATGTGGAAAAAGTGGAAGCGGGCCTTAAAGACCTCAGGCCCAAACCGGTAAAAGTTTTATCAGAATAATAATGCGCACTAAAGCGCAAAAATTCACGTATGGTCAAGAAAAGGTGGTCTGTCTTTGTCTTACTAAAACGTGTCTTTTGCACGTCGGTGACGTGTTTGCGGACACCAGGACAACATGGCCATCTCGTGCGGTTCCCGAGCTCACCTGCAGCAGGAGGCCGTCGCCAAGGTAACCCGAGCCCACCCGCTCGCCGACCCCGGCGCCGTTTCTCGTCCTTTAACCGTCTTGGTGTTCTTGGCCTCAGCGTTCGTTGGTCCGCAACTTCCTGATGATGGGCTTCCACTTCCTGGTTTGGTTCTTGTGCGTGCGCGGCATCCGCGACACGCAGTGCGGCTTCAAACTTTTCACGCGCGAGGCGGCGCTGCGCACCTTCTCTTCGCTCCACGTGGAACGATGGTGAGGCCGCCGTAACCCCACCCCCCCGCGCACACACACACACACACACATTACAATACGTTAGCCTGATAAGCCGAAGCATTCGTCAAAAAGTTCATTTGCATTCATTACTGTTAGCTTAAAGAAAAATGTAGAAACGGGTCAATATTGATTGATGTCAAATGTGGGCGTGTTCTTGGCAGGGCTTTTGACGTGGAGCTCTTGTACATCGCGCAGTGCTTCAACATCCCCATCGCGGAGGTGGCCGTCAACTGGACCGAGATCGACGGTAACGTCATCAGTCACTTTCCTCCTTTTGCGTGAAAGGTACCGACATGGATTTGAGGGGATGTGAAGCGGCGCTTGGAATTTCCCAGCTCCCTTTTTAGCAGCATTACGTCAAGGCGGGTTGAAGGCTGTATGAAAGGGGGGAACTAAAATCATGGCTGTGTGAAAACATACTCAGATTGTGTGAAAGGGTACATTTAAAGAAATCTGGAAAAAGTCTAGAGGGCAGCGGCGTAAAAGTGAAAGCCCAAAATTTGGGACAAAAAAGACAGGACAGCAACTGTGTGAAATAAAATGACCAGCAGCTGCGTGAAAAGGAGTAGGAAAAAACAGGACTGTGTGAAAGGTAACGGTAGAAAGAGGTGGCGTGAAAAAGAATAAGTCAGGATTGTGTGTGAAATCCCAATACCTTCATTGTGCCGTTCACACTGCATTCATTCACTTGTCTTGTCCTCGGTGCGTTTTCACGCAGCCATCGCAAGTTTAAACATTTAATAATATGAAGAATTCAAAGTGTCGCAACACCAAGAACTGCGACAAATGCTTTTGATGCTTTTGATGCAAAGGTACGTGTTCAATCGGTCTCGGGGTTTCAACTTTACACATTCACCCGATTCTTGTCGACTTCAAGCCCCTGTTCCAAAATAAGCACTTTTCACAGCGAATGGCAAAAATCTGTCTCGGGAGGCCGCGTGAAAGGGGCTTAAGGTGCGTATGTGTGCGTCGTCAGGTTCCAAGCTGGTTCCGTTTTGGAGCTGGCTCCAGATGGGCCGAGACCTGATCTTCATCCGCCTGCGCTACCTGACAGGAGCCTGGAAGCTGCACACGCCCATCAAGAGCAACTAGCCAATCGCGGGGCAGACGCCGCTCCACTTGGCAGCCAATCACAACACTGCAAGGCGGGTCTTTTTTGGGATGGCTTTTTCTTTCCCCCCTCGATCATTTGTACCTCCCTCCAGAGGGGGGCGCCACCTGTGCTTAAATGACGACGAATGCCGACGGAAAGCTGTGTGAGCGTTGAGTCCGTCTCAAACTTACTGTCCTTGCACGAGCATCTTCTTTGTCCTCACTAGTAAGACAATTCAGCGCACTAGTAGAACGACTGTCGGCATTTTGGCCTCCCGCACAATTTAACCTGAGTGATCCGCTTTTGTGCTGCACTAGTAACAATAGTGATAATACATTTGTTTTGTGCTGCACTTCATATTTCGACAAAGTGCTAACACTGCAAGGCCCATCTAGTGTCGTGCACTAGTAGCCTCGGGGAGCCTCCTAATGCTCGCAAAAAGGTCCGCTGGTCAAATGGAGTAGGCCGAAGTAGTACTAGTATCGTCATCGTACTTCCGTTTAACATCTGGCGCTTCAGTATTGGTAGCAAACAGATGTCAACTAGTGCATGCTTTTGCCACGCCCGTAACATGCAGACGTTATCCTACTAGTGCGGCCAAAGAATGTTGTGGTGCTTGGACCTTAAGCCAAACAGGCCAAAATCCAGATGTGAAGGCTGGGAACTGTCATGGCAAGAAAATCCTCAAACGCTCAAACGGCTTTTGCTTCAGTGGGGAAAAAAATGGGGGCAAATGAAATAAAAAAAACGTTATTATTGAATACTGTTGTTTGGTCTTGTGTCTTTTGAAGACGTGAGTGCCACCTAGCACAAAGCACCACTAGGTGGCAGTATTGGCAGATGTGATGCCAGTGTTGTCCAGCAGTGGGCGGTAGATCATTAACAAAAAACTCGATTGTATTGAACGTGAATGACTAGGTCACTTCATTAGGTACACGATTTAAGGAGGTTCCACCCAACATTTATGACTTTGTATCTTTTAAATTGTTGTTCCTAATGTTTTGGCTCTTACGTAATCATTTTCAGTAGTTTCCATATTGAAAATAAGGAGAAAACAATTCTATTTTTAGAGTACTTAAGAATTGCAGCTGTACATAGGATCAACTATAACACAAAACTAAAATGATCAGTTTAATATTCTTTTGAATATTTATGAAGACAAAGAACAAGGGGAAATAATGTTTCAATATAATTAAACACAATGAATGTGTATTTAAGAAATAGTGAGTAACAAAGCAAAGCTTAACAACTAATACATCTAATCAAATGATACTTGAAAAATGAACGATCACCTGGAAAATCATAATCATTATAATGAAAATTAAGTTAATATTTCATTTCCCTCAATAGTTTGTGTACCTCCTAAACCCGCACTTTGTCGTCCAACTTGTCCCAAGCTCAACTCGTCCTGTTGTTTTCCCATCAATTGCAAACGAGTCATTTCCTGTTGACGGGCACGAAACGGCGCTCATGTTGCTTTTGTTGTGTGCTTAATTACAGAGGTGGCACAAACGGGCTTTTTGCCTTTGCTGTCGCGGTGGGACATGGGAACAAAAGCGGCAACAGGTGCGAGGCCCGCGTGTGGCGCACCGGGCGTGTGGCGCACCGGGCGTGTGGCGCACCGGGCGTGTGGCGCACCGGGCGTGTGGCGCACCTGGCGTGTGGCGCACCTGGCGTTGTGCTTCCCGCCGCACTTTATTTGCAGCTTGTGAGGTCCACGCGCTTACATGCTCAATCCACAAATCCTTGGCAGAAGTCAATTGAAACGGCAGCAGGAATATTCGGCAACGTTGGTCAAAAAAGACAAAAGTCGTATGAAATGAAAGAGGTGTGAATGTGAACATCAGCAACAATAGTCGGCGACGTTTGCGTCCTTGTGGGAAAGCCACACCCAAGATGGCTGCAGGTGAACACGTGCCCTCTCTCATCTGGCCGATGATGATGAAGATGATGATGATGATGATGATCCCTGCTTTCTTGTGAGCACTAAAGGGGTCTCTGATCAGTCGCCTCTTTTTTTTTGGGGGGGGGGGTCAAGTCGTCGCGTCCCTGCCGCCGCCTGCAGGCAGAGTTGAGCTGCTTGAAGGAATGTGCACAAGAAGCTGCTGGTGGAAGTTTGAAGGTCAGCAAAAGAGTCAAATCACGCGGCGCGCATTTACAGACAAGCAAAAGCTCGATTCCACGCCCACGTCGTCTCTTTGTATAGAAATGTGCATCTCAAGTAAGCCACTTCATTAGGGACACCATCCAATACGACAGCTGTTCGATGTTCCACCTTAACAACAAATGGAAACAAAACAGAAGATGTTTATGTGGCAACATGTTGATGAGCGGCTGTTGTCGTTTCAGCGACTACATTTTGATTTCGTTTTATTCTGAGTTGGGGAAAAAATGACCCTCGTGATGCTACAGAAGATGAGATGGACTTTTATACTTAAGACTTCACTTTCATTTCTGTTTGTTTATGAAAATGAACATTTCTATTTGTTTATAAAAATCCATAAAGAAATGTTTCCACTTTTAGAGCTAGGTTTGAATTGGATGTCATTGAGAACTATCACTTCAAGGTCCAGATTTAATTAAATTATTTTTTTGGATTATTCATGAAGAAATGTTTCATTCTGACCTCTAAAATTATAATATTTGTTTTTTGCAAATGCAAAAAAGTACTAATCACTTCCGTCAAATTGTATTTAATTTGATCATTATTTTGATTTTATATTTTTCCATTTTTCACCTGAAGTGCTAGATTTAATTGTGATATTGTTTTCATTCAGTCGTTTATTATTTTTTGTCTTGAGATCACAATTTATTCATTCTAAAACGATACTGATCATTAAATGCTTATAATATCCTGACGAATATAAATGTCGTCATACATAACTTGAGGCTATTGTCTTAACAATAATGTCTTTTGTCCCTCAAGTCATTTCTTCATGTGCGTGCGGCGCTTTCATTATTTCCTCCAATTGTCCTCATTGAGTCTTGATGCTCTTACACTCTGCAACACTATTATGTTTAATAATAAATGATAAGAGTAACATCGTCTTTTGTAAGGGCTAGACCACGCCTCCTTTTAGTGAGTGACATGCGCCCTTGGCCAATAGGCTGCCAGGTAGTCGTGCGGGTCCTTCCAATGCTCGCATAGGAGGGGAGGGGGCACCCCGCGCTCCCCCCCCATCCCCCCACCCCCCCCCCCTCCCTCTCAGTGCTTCAAGTTAAAAGTGATGCGCGCCGCTCCCACACTGAGAGTGCCGGGACATCAGCTGGCGTGGACGCACGCACGCGAGCACGCCTGGAGTCTTTTTCTTTGTCTTTTTCCAGTTGTGCACTTTTGCTGTCCAGCGCGGACATGTTGTGGCCGCTTCTCCTCCTCTGCCACTCCGCAGCCCTCGTTGAGCTTCACGCGCAGCCGCAGCTTGACTCGCTGCGCTCGGAGCTCTCGGAGGACGCCATCCTGGTGGCCAACAACTGCATCCACGTGCCGCTGGGCCGGACCGTGTTTGTGGACCCGGTCAACCACCTGGTGGTGCAGACGCAGCCGGGTGAGCGCTGCAGTCTGACGGTTCTGGACAGTGACCCGCTCGCCCGGCGCCCCGGGCGCCTCTCGCCCAAGAAGTTCCCGTGCGACTTTGGTCCCAGGGATGTCACGTACACCCACTACGGGTCCAGGAGTCCGGCACGGGATCGGGTACGGCTGCAGTTGCGCTACGACGGGCGCGCCGAGACCGTGGTCATCCCGTTTGTGATGGCGGTGGAGGTGGTCTTCACGCAGCTGGAGCTGCTTACCAAGAACCTGCCGCTGACGGTCAACCATCTGAGGGGAACCAGTGATGCCATAAACCGCAAGATCTTGGACTTCACCTACGACCGGAAGAGGTACAAGTGCGGGGTGATGTCGTTGACGGGTGAGAGCGCTCTGCCCCGCTACGGGCGACTGCTGGACGGTGGAAAACTCTCCCAAACCATGGACTGCGACGAGCTAACGCGGGCCGACATCCGCTACGAGCACACGTTCCGGGGGGCGTGCCCCAACCGGGACCACGTGCCCATGGTGCTGGAGCTCCGGGATCGAGAAGGCAACCTGCTGAAGCAGGAGCATTTCCATCTGATGGTTCGAATTCGCGGGGGCCGGGAGAATACGGCGCCCAGGCCCAGCTTTGCGGCCACGATGATGATGGAGGTGAGCCAGTTCGTCATGACGGCGTTCACGCCCGAAATGCTTGCCGCGGACGACGGCGAGGCAGACCCGAGGGAATTGGTCTTCAACGTCACCTTGCCGCCGTCTTACGAGGAGGGCTACATCGTCAGCACTGACGACCAGAACCAGCCCATCACCTCCTTCTACCAGCGGGACCTGCAGAATCTCAAGATCGCCTACAAACCGCCCTCATTGGATGCCGATACCGAGAGAATCTTCCAGTTAGAGTTTGAAGTGGTTGACCCGGAAGGGGCTGTGTCGGACCCCTTTGCCTTCATGATCGTGGTGAAGCCCAGGAACTGTTTGGCGCCGCTGGTGACCCGCAACACCGGTCAGCTGCTGTACGAAGGCCAGTCCCGTCCCCTGATGACAGGCCATAATCTGGAGATAGGCGACGCCCACAACCTGGAGGCGCTGAGCCTCTCGGTGGTTGCCGGATTGCGCCACGGCGCCCTGCTGGTCCTGGGGTCCTACCGAGACAGCTTCACGGCCGCCCACCTGGCCGCTGGCGCGGTGGTGTACCAGCACGACGGCAGCGACACACATAGTGACAACATCGTGTTTAAGATGACGGACGGAAAACATCACGTGGAGTTCCTCTTCCCCATCACGGTGGTCCCCACCGACGACGAGCCGCCCGTCGTCAACGTCAACACCGGGCTGGTCCTCTTCAAGCGCCGGATGATGTCCGTGTCGCCGCTCGCACTCGGTGCTGCTGATGTTGACTCTGAGGACTCCACCATTACATTTTCCGTCGTCCCTCCGTTTTCTAGCATTGGCACTTTGCTGCTGCGGCAGTCCGGCGCCCCGGAGGACCCCTCCAGGTGGAAATTCAACTCGGAGGACGAGGTTTATGAGATGGAGGTGCGAGAGTGGCTGCAGAAGGACATCACAGACGGGAAGCTGTTCTACAAGCACGTGGGGCCTCACAAGATCCACACTGTCGTGGACCAGTTTGTCTTTACCGTCCAGGATGACAACGATCCACCAAATGAGTCGAACCAGGCGGCATTTGTAATCCAGGTATTGCCCATCGACGATGTCCCACCCGAGTTCCACCCCGGGACCGCCCTGCGGATGACAGTGGAGGAGTACAAGTTGACTCCGTTCAGCAAAGAAGTCCTGCGCTACACAGATTTGGACTCTGAAGACCGCGACCTTAAATACACCGTGTTACAATCCCCGACGGACACCGACGAAAACCACCCAGTCGTCTTTGGTTCTTTGGTTCTGACGGACAGCCCCGATGTGGAAGTGACCGAGTTCACGCAGGCTCAAGTCAACCACCGCAAGATTGCGTACAGCCCGCCCGCCACGGAGCCGGGCATCGCATCGCACGTTGTGCAGTTTCGGTACGCCGTTGAGGACGTGGCGGGGAACGGCGTGGAGGGGGTCTTCACCGTCTGCCTCCGAGCCGTTAATAACAAGCCACCGCAGATCACCAACACGGGTCTTGCCGTGTTGGAGGGTGGCGTGCACATCCTCACCCTCGCCGAGCTTGACGCCGTAGACGCTGAGGGTCAAACCATTAACTTCAAGCTCAATCAGCCGCCCAAACACGGGACCGTCCAGGCGGCATTTGCCGACTTGCCTGAGAATGCCGTTTTCGGTCTGCAGGACCTCTCGGAAGGCAGGATTTCATACAGCCACAGCGGCGAGGAGACAACCGGGGACGAGTTCCATCTGGAGGTCAGCGACGGCGTTCACGTGCTGAACGTGATGGTCAAAGTCCACGTCCGACCAATTGATGACGAGGCCCCGACTGTAAGCCTCCCCGCCGGGACCGTCGGCTCTCGCATGGATGTTCTGGAAAATGGCGCTGCAGAGATCACCGCCAACGTCATCCGAGGCCGCGACGCCGACGCGGACCAACTCCAGCTGACTTTCATCCTGGAGGACCCGCCAACCATTGGGGAGATCTTAGTTAAAGGCCTGCCCGCCAGCAGGTTCACGCAGGCAGACGTGAATAACGGCGTGGTGGTCTACGGCCACACCGGCGGTGAGATCGGGCTCACCTCTCACCAGGACGGCTTCAGTCTGACCCTCACGGACATGTCAGATGATTGGACGGTGGGTGGCAATCGGGTCCAGGGGGTCCACGTGCGAGTCACTGTGCTCCCCGTGGACAGCCGGGCCCCTGAGGTCCAAGTCGGTGTGCAGTTCAGCGTCCTGGAAGGGGACAAAAACGCCATCGGTCCTCAGCACTTGAATGCCGAGGACATGGACACGCCCGTGGAAGACATCTTGTGCACCATCGTCGTGCAACCGAACACAGGCTACGTGGAGAACATCTCGCCTGCGCCCGGCTCGGAAAAGTCCAGGTCGGGCACTGCCATCAGCGCCTTCACCATCGGCGACGTCCGAGCGGGGAATATATTCTTTGTGCAGAGCATCCACAAAGACGTGGAGCCGGTGCAGGACCGCTTCGACTTCAGGTGCTCGGATGGCATCAACTTGTCCGAGAAGCTTTTCTTTCCCATCGTAATCGTGCCCACCAATGACGAGCCACCGCAAATCTTCTTGAGGGAGATCGTCGTGATGGAGGGCACGAGCCTGGTGTTGGACCCCCCCGTGGTCAACGGCCGCGACACCGACGCGCCGGCCGACCACCTGACCTTCGTCATTTCCAGGCCGCCCAAACACGGCGTCATTTTGAACCAGCTGCCCACCGGATCCGTCCTGGTGAAGAACTTCACTCTGGAGGAGATCCGAGAGGCGTCGAGCATCGTATACGAGCACGACGACTCCGAAACCAAGGAGGACAGCTTCCAGCTCGTCCTGACCGACGGGAAGTTCTCGGCGCGGAAGACGGCGGCAGTCAAGATCATCGCAGTGGACGACGAGACCCCCAGGATGCAAATCAACAACGGCCTGCAGGTGCAAGTCGGTGAGACCAAAGACATCGACGGCCAAGTCCTCAAAGCCACCGATTTGGATTCAGATGACAGTTCGCTCGCATACATTGTCCGTTTTGGACCCAGTCAGGGTCTCCTGCAGAGGAGAACCCACCTTGGGTCTGTGGAAAACGTTACAAGAGGCACAAACTTCACGCAAGCGCAAGTGGATGCGGGGCTTGTTTTTTACTCGCACAATGGCCAGGAAGGCGTCCGAGACTTGATCAAATTTGACGTGACGGACGGGACGAACCCGCTGATCGGCCGCTACTTCTACATCAGTGTGGGCGGCATTGATGTGGTTTCCCCCAATGTGGTCAGCAAGGCTGTGTCCCTCAGGGAAGGCGGCAGCGTCACCCTGACAACCGACCACCTCAGCACCACCGACCTCAACAGCCCCGACGAGGACTTGGTCTTCACCGTCACTCGAGCGCCCGTGCGGGGCCACCTGGAGTGCACGGATGCCGGCGGGCTGCCCGTCGTGTCCTTCACGCAGATCCAACTGGCCGCAAGCAAGATCTTCTACGTCCACACTGCGGACGATGGCGTGAAGATGGACAGCTTTGAGTTTCAAGTCACAGACGGCTACAATCCAATCTTCAGAACCTTTCGAGTCTCCGTTCTGGACGTTGACAACAAGAAACCCGTGGTGACGATCAACGGTCTGCGGGTTGCCGAAGGCCGCAGCAAACTGGTCACGCCCTTTGAGCTCACCGCTGAGGACCAGGACACTGCGGAGGACTTGCTCAAGTTCACCGTCACCCGGCCTCCGGTCCATGGGAAACTCTTGTATAACAAATCCAAAACCATCGCCGCCTTCACCAAACAAGACCTCAACGAGAACCTCATCAGCTATTTGCATGACGGCGCCGCGTCTCCGGAGGACTCCTTCTCCTTCACGGTGAGCGACGGCACCCACTCGGATTTCTACGTGTTCCCGGAGACGCTTTTGGAGACGCGCCGCCCTCAGACCCTGAAGATCGCGGTGGTGCCGGCGGATGACGGCGTCCCGCGGATTGTGGTGAACGCCGGCGCTCCCGCTCTGAAGACGCTGCCCACGGGCCACCTGGGCTTCCTGGTGGGACCGAAGAACCTGAGGGCGGCGGACCGCGACAGCGCACCGGCGGCGCTGCTGTTCCGGGTCAGCACCCCGCCCAGGCACGGCTACCTGGTCAACGTGGGCCGCGGGAACCACTCTGTGAACAGCTTCAGTCAAGGTAAGCTAACCGCGAAATTGAACATTTGGACTTAAAGTCACTTCCTGTTGTTGTTTTTTTTTTCTCGCATCTAATTGAGGCTGCTTTTGCGCTTTTACAATTCAAACGAAAGCTTTTCCTGCTTGTTGAAAAAAATCCTGATGACTGCTGATAAAAAAAAGAAAGCGCTTCATGAAGCATCTTTGCTTTTTTTGTAGCTGTCGGCCTTTTGTTCTTTTTTTGGTGTCGTTAGAAAGAATGAAAAAGGAGACGAAGAAGGAAAAAATGGCGCTCTTGTTCACGTGTTGACTAGAAAAATAACACTTTCTAATTTCAGACTTCAATATTGAAAAAAAATGTCGACTTTCAACTTATCTGATAAAATACTTTTATCCATTGTTATTCTTTTTTTTTTTAAATGTTTCTTTATTCTTGTAATATTCCATCTTTCTCGCTATTTTTTCTTTTATCGTCTCGTCACGGAAGTCACTGAGGTGAAAGTGACAACGCGTCAACGCGTTTTTTCACCCGCCAGACTTTTCAATATTTCACCGTGTGACGTTTTTGTCTCCAAGCAACTCGGCTCAATTCCAAAGCGGACAAAAGTATTGGGACACGCTTGACAGGAACTTGACCACAATATGGACATTGTCGTCCCATATAAAAAATAAATACATTTTTAGAGCTTTATTTTCATTAAATGATGCATTTTCTTATCAACATAGAGAACTTGATATTTTTATTAATGCAAGTTTATTCTTGTCATGTACTGATTTTGTTCCCAAAATAATTTCTAACTGTTTTTAACATGATAAAGCTTTTGTTTGTCATTTTTTGTAATAATGTGACCTTTAATCGCAAAACACGCCTTAAAAAACATTGCAACATTACAAATGTTTCATTGATATTTTTTCCCTCACAGATTTTGATGTAGAAAGACAAAATGTTTTTTCTTTCTGCATCCTTTATTAGAAAGACGCAAGTAATCATTCCTTTGCTGACTCAACAGCGCCTCCGCTGGTGGCAGCTGAGTTGTGCATGCAATTCCAACGGAGTCTCAAGTCCGTCAGCGACCTCAACCCCCCCCCACACCTCACTGCGACCCCACCTCACTCCTCCGAGTGACTTCCTCCAAGTGTCCCAACACTTTTGCCCCCGATGTGTCGTTTCACTTTTGCCACTTTGTTGTTTTCGTGCTAGCCGACATCGACGCCGCGAACGTGTGCTACGTCCTGCGCCAAGAAGAGAACGCCACGTCGGACGTCTTTGGCTTCAGCGTAGACGATGACGGTAAGAGGACGTCTTGGAAATTGGAAATCAGCACTAGAACCACCTGCGCTTTTTAGGAGAAGAACGTTGGATGTTGTTTAGATCCAAACGAGTTAAATTAGAAGAAGAGAGTTGAATTTGCCGGGATGGAAAGTCGGAATATCGCTACAATCTTTAAAAAATAATAATAATAAATTAAATCACTGTTAATAAATGATTTTTTGTTTAAAAAACAAAACAAAATATCAGTCATTTAAAAAAATATAGATAAAAATTGTAAATATCACCACAATTAATTATTTTTCTTTTTTTTCAGGATTATTATTATATATATATTTTTTTTTACGAATCTATCTTTTTACTGTAAATCCTCCAAAACTTATGTAGGTCAAATCAATCTACTGTAAATTGACCCCCCCCCCACACCTTCCCCCAATCCATAAATTGTGCAATGTTTTCTGCAGCATCTGCTTGTGTTCACGCTGCACTCTTTTTTCTCACCCTCAACCATTAAATTCACTTTGGTGAGGGGAAGACGATGACTCAATGTTTTGCCTTTTTTTTTTTTGTATCTGAAATGTATTTTGGGAGCGTGTTTTGACACGGTGGCGCTAAAACGTTGGAGCGACGCACTTGCGACCAAATTTAGGTGCCGAGTTTGCTGTGAAGATGAAAGCGAGATCGTCTACGCGACTCAAACAGTTTTTCTGCACAACTGAGGTTTCATCCAAGACTTGAAATGTCCCTTTTTGCATCTGTCTTTTTGTCGTTCTAACTTATTGCGTCAAAAAGAAGCAAATGATGCGAGCCGAGCGCCACCCAACTCCTTTTGAGCGCTTTCCGCCATTTCGGTGAGAAAGTGGCGAGCGTGTAGCCGCAGGGCCGGCCAACCCTCGCCTCCTCCGCCTCCGTTCTCTCATTAGCCTGAACGCTGCCGTTAGCTCGCCGCTAGCTAACGGATCTTTGGAGCCTGCGGGGCCCGCCGGCGCCTTCTGCTTCGTAAGAGCAAGAAGAAAAGAAAAGGAAAGGAAAGAAAAGAAAAGAAAAGACAGTCGCTGCCAAGGTGGACTGACTCCATGATTTTCTTTGCCTTAAGTATCGGCGGCTGGTATCGGCAGCCTCCACAATATGGATCCCTTCAAATAAAGCTCCGCTAGCTGGTATCGGTACTCACCCATCCCTCGAGGAAATAACAAACAAGTTGTGTCGCGATGGCCGCCGTCCCTTTGAATGCGTCCAGCAATCGTAAATATTTGGCTGCCATTTGGTGCATCTTTCGTTCATATTTCATCACAAAGACGTGACAAAGTGATTTGCATCCCTCGTCCGCATCCTCCCAGGCCATGAAAAAAGAAAAAGAAAAAAAAGCACCGCGGGAGTCGTATGCTCGCTTTACATTTGCGTCAGCCTCTTCATAAAAAAAACGTCAAAATCTGCTGCGGCTCTTTTACGGCAGCGCGCGACAATCTGGAGGCAAATTAAGGAGTTGACGCGAGAAAAGTCAGCCTGCAGCACAACGCAGCCTCGACGCGTTCGGATGTCACGACGCCCCGAGGGAACTTTGCGGCCCCCGAGGGAACTTTGCGGCCCCCGAGGGAACTTTGCCGCCCCGAGGGAACTTTGCGGCCCCCGAGGGAACTTTGCCGCCCCCGCGAGCGTCGCTCCAAGTGCTACAAAAACCTGAGCATCATTAAACGCCTCGCCACAACTTTGCTGGCGACTGCAGGAAGTGAGCATTTAATCAGTCGCTGAGCCGAGGGGGCCGCACTCCTTTTGCTTTCCTCTAGGGGGCGCTCACGTGACCCCCCCCCCCGGCAAGGCTCGCTAATCCACAAATGAAGCACCTTTTTCCAAGCCGCGCTGCGCGCGCATACGGCAGCCGTCAGATGTGATTCTTCGCTCATTTTGACCTGATTTCAACAGGAAGTGACCCGGAAGTGGCCTAAAATCAACAGGAAGTGACCCGTTTCCACCTTCAGTCAGGAGTCCCATTCAAAATTTCCGCCGAAATTGTTCTTGTTTCCCTCGCTAACGACATGAATGACTTCAGGCCAGAGATTCCCAAAATGCACACAAAATTGTATTGTTGTTTTTGGAAGTAAAAAAAAAAGTAGATTTTCTTTTGGGAAGATACTTTAGTATGACAGCTAATGCATGCATTTTTGAAAAATATGAAGCAATCTAAGATCTTATGCAACGTACAGAAATGTGTTTGCTAAACAGCTAGCTTCTTTTTTTTTTTAGGAAAACACTTATTAGAATAGCATTTTTGACAAAAAATCACTCTTGGATAAATAACATGTATTTTTTTCCTTTACTTTTGGAAAGGAAATAGACATGTTAAGTTTACAAGACAAACCTCCTCTTTCAAATAATGAATGAATAGACAATGAGAAAAGAAAAAAGCAACAGTCAAATCATGTATTTTTGAAGCTCCAACCTGATGAATTATGAATGTGTGCGCGCGTGTGCGCGCGTGTGCGTGTAAGTGTCGGCTACATGCTTCCATTATGTATAACACAGATTTCCGCTTGACCTGTCTGAAGGGTTGCATTGTGGGTAAAAGAGAGAAAAAACAACAGAGGATGAAAAGAAAAAAAAACCTCAAAGCAGACTTGAAGTGTCGTGAGGTGAAAAGTTCAACAAAGCGCAAGCGAGAATTTCAACGCCGATGATGTGCTCGCCAAAAGCCTCGAGGCCGACTTGTGGCGCACGCAGTAAAAATATAAATAAATAAAAAATGCTCTCACACAAACACAAGCCAACAGTCAAACATGAGCAGTTTGTTGAATTGTATTTTTCTTTTCAGACGGCAACAGCTTGACGGGCCAGCGCTTTTTCGTGGACTGGTGCTGGATCTCGCTGGAGAAGGACTTCTACGTGGTGGACGAGGACGAGGACGAGGGCGAGGACGAGGGCGAGGACGAGGACGAGGGCGAGGGCGAGGGCGACGCCTTCGTGGAGGTGGTGCTGAGGCGGAGGGGCAACCTGAGCCAAACCTCCTTCGTAGGTCCGCAAAAAACAACTTGCCGTCTCCATGACATGCGTTCAACGTCCTCAGCGTCTCCTTTTGGACACACGCAAGTCTTGAAACGCTTGCACGACATTTGTTTGAAGAACGAAACCGTCTTTGCTTGCGTCAAGTCTCCCTCGTCTTCCTCACGTTCTGCCCGCGTTCAGTCCCGTCATGGCGACCCGTCTTCTCGCGTCACGTCCGGTTCTGGTCCACTCAGCTGTCTCTACATGTTTGAATGCCGTTTCCTCACATAGCGGTCCATTCCTGTCCCTGTCATGACAAGTCACGTTTTCAATGGACTTTTCCACCAATCAGTGATTTCCTTTCATGATCAACTTTGACTTGCACGTTCATGAGTAACAAAGTCGTTTGGCAAATTAGCGTTAGCCACGATTAGCATAGTACTGCTTTGGAACCCTTAAAAGGCATCCTTCCTCCCTCCCTCCATTCTTCTTTCCGTCCTTCTACCATCATCTTCCCTTTGAATGTTTATAATTCCACAATTTTTTGTTTGATGTCTCGCAATATGAGAAGAAGAATACGATTATTTCCGTCGGTAAAGATCTTCTTAAAAGGCTTTGCAAATGAATCCGACACGTGCCAGGATTGCCAAAGCCACAAATCTCAATCTTCTTCTGCCGATGTTCCTTCCAGGAATCGGAACTGAGGACGGCAGCGCCAAGAAGGACCGAGACTTCCGGCTCGAGTCCCAGAGGCAGGTCCAGTTCAACCCGGGCCAGACCAGGGCCACCTGGCGGGTCCGGATCCTCGCGGACGGCGAGTACGAGAGGGCCGAGACTTTCCGCGTCATTCTGTCGGAGCCCGTCATGGCGGCGTTGGAATTCCCCGCCGCCGCCACGGTGGAGATCTTGGACGACCCGCATGACGGTGAGGATGCAAGAAGGAAATGATCCGTTTTGAAAGACAAAAATGGCTCAAAGCTAACTGAGATAGAAGCTAACCAAAGTCAAAGGACTACAAGCTAACTGAAGGAAGTTTAAAAAGAAAAAGAGGTCAACGCTAGCTCGGGCTAATGCAGAGCCCACCGAGGGTCTTGCGTTGTTATTAAAGAAGGCACCGCCCACTGGTGAACCCCTTTCACGCAGCGTACCAAATGAGTGGGGTCAAAGTGCATCAATTCCGGAAAATGAATAGACAAGACAAAAACTGTGACAAAATTGATAGGAAAAAAAATCCTCCGATATCGAGGAATACGCAAGCGTTTGGAATCATTCACTCATTTCCTGCTTCTTAACTCATTTGCTCCCCAAAACGTATTTTAAATATGACCATACTCCCAAAGACGTATTTATACGTTTGTTTGTTTTTTAATGCTAGAGCACGCAGAAGGGCTTTGATGCAAATATAGTTATTACAACAACGGCCAGCAGGTGGCAGCAGAGTATAAGAGATCAACCGGGGCCATGTTGCAAAAAGCTCTTTTTGCCAGTGTTTTCAACAGAAATGTGAATAATGATGAAACTTAGCTACATTCTAACGCTAATTGCGGAAAAAATGGAAACAAATCTACTTTTTTTCCTGATGAAAGAAGGGACGCTAATCTTTCTTTTGGATTTTATAGCAATAGAACACAATATTCTGTGGGCCTTGCAAAATCAGTCAAAGTCCAGTAAAACAACCCGGAGCGAAGGGGGTTACTTTAGTCAAAATGGCTGCTGGGAGTGAATGAGTTCATCTCAACATAGTTCCTTGACAGAAAGACGCCACAAGATGATGTCAAAGCACTACTTTTATATTAGCCTGAGCAGTGAATAACACAGAATATGTTCCTCCCCAAAAAATGGACAAATATGCGGGACTAGAAAATGCTCAACTCGCTCTCGAGAGTTTCGAAACACAGGCGGAAAAAGTCTGTCAGCGTCGTTTCGCACTTGACCAGAAAAAGTACATCAGACAGTAAGAAAGAGAAGAATATTTTTAATTGAAGACAAGACCGGGCTGAAGCTCAGAGTCGTTGGGTTTTGGGCCGAGGCCGATCTGCGGCGGACTGCTCGCCCTCCGGACGTACGTTCGCCTCCAAAGCCGGAGCCGAAAAGCCGGCGCAGAAAAGCCGGCGCCGAAAAGCCGGCGCCGAGTGACGCCTTCTGTCGCATTTGACAATCTTCACAGGGTGGCCAGTAATGAAGTCACGGGGGAGACGAAGTCGGACACCGCAAGGATGATGATGATGATGATGATGATGATGATGATGATGATGATGATGATGATGATGAGAGCGCGTGTCGACGGGATGGAACATCAGCTCGCGCACCACCACAAAAAAAAATAAATAAATCCAAAACATTCCACTCCAGAGAGAGCGAAAAGATGAAGGACGACAGACTTGCTGTTAACTTGAAGACGTTTGAACTCGGAGCCAAAAGTGCTCCGAGCACAGACAAAAAAAAACAAAAAAAACGGAGGCAACATAATAGCAGCTGCTCCATTGAAAGTACATCAAGTCGTCATTGGAGGAGGAGGGCGAGGGGGCGGGGCCACAAACTTTTGGGCTCCAAAGAATAAATGTTATTCAAAAGCACGCCAGTTACACAAAATGGGGTACATGCCACGGAGGGGGCGGGACTTCCGACTTCCTGCTTTTCACACATCAGCTTTCTTTCCGTTTCCTGTTTGCCACGTGTGGGCCGCGTCCCACTTCGGGCGCTTCCGCCTTTGTGCCCCTCGGTTACGCGTTCCCGTCCACGGGTGCGAGCGTGTCCGTCTCGTTTCAGAAAAGTCAGACGATAGGCAGGAAGGAGCGTGCGGTTGGGGGGTGCGCACGGGTGCGAGTGTTGGAACGTGGCCGGAAACGACGCTGATGTGTGAAAGTTGGAAGTCCGTGGCATCTCGAACCCATTACCTACAATTTACTCTTCTTCTTTTTTTTTTACTCATAATGCCGCAATATTACGGTAACAAATTCACATTTTTAGGAAGAAAAAATATCAATATTGCTGTTTTTTTTTTCAAGAACAGGTAGTTGTCATTTTCACAAAAGGAAAAGACGGAAAAAATGTAATCGAAAGTCGTAATATTCTGATGTTGAAGTCGAGGGAAGAAAGTCATATTTTAACAAGAGAATTTCAAAATGAAAACTAAATACAACTTTTCTTTCATAATTTGAAATCTGAATTCTTCGTTTTGCTCTGATGTCTGCAAGCTGGTCCAAATTGCATGCGAACCTGCCGTCAATTGCCTCACCTAGATAAGCGCCATGTTGTTGTTTTTTCTTCCCCGCTGACGAAGAGAAAAGCAAGACGAGGGTCCAACTGGGAATTCGTCTTCTTGTAAATGTCAGCGCTGTTGATGTGTGCGCAAAGACAAAATCAATAAAACATGTCATCAGTCACAAAGCTTTGCTTTTAGCACACTTAGCTCGCGCCTCCTCGTCGCAACCATCTTTTAGCGCAGTTAGCGTCTTCATGACTTTGCTTTGAATTCAACGAACTCGAGCCAAATGGATCAACGTTCCACTTGGCTTTCATTTCAATGACGTACTTTTTAAACTTAAAATTGTTCGGCTTTCTCCAGAGTTTACTAGAATCTCTATTAGCTTTTAGCGCAGTTAGCTCATTGGTATTTTTTGTTTTTTTTTAAAGGTTGTGAAAGGAAATAAAGGAATAAAAGCTCTCTTTAGCTTGCAGCGACTTTGTAAGGCAACGTTAGCGAACGTTAACAAACGTTCGCGAACGTTAGCGAACGTTAACAAACGTTCGCGAACGTTAGCGAACGTTAGTCAACGTTAGCCAATGTAAGCCAACGTTAGCGAACGTGTGGCCTTTGCTTGCCCTCATTCAACCCTCATGAAATATTCAACGTGACAGCGCTGTTTTCTTCACGGAGGTGAACTTGACCCACTTGGCTAAGAAGCAGCACCCTTGTGAGTGTGTGAGCCCCCCCCCCCCCATGTGAGTGTGTGAGCCCCCCCCCCCCCATGTGAGTGTGTGAGCCCCCCCCCCCCACCCACCCAACCCACAACATCTTGGCTCGACCGTCTCAGCAGTCATGTTGTAAATGCCATTTTATTATTATGACTATTATTATTTGGATAATGACCCAAAATTTCCTTTCAGAGTCGAGCGTCTTCTTCCCCGAACCCGCGCTGTCGGTGGAGGAGGACGTGGGACATTTGTCCGTCCCCGTCCACCGCAGCGGCGACATCAGCGAGGAGCTGACGGTTCTGTGCTACACGCAGCAGGGTATGAACTCTTAACGCCTCACCTCATATATTTGGAGGGGTCATATCATTCACGACAACACTCGGGGGGGGGGGTTTGGGGGCTTCATTGAAACCAGCATGCTACTAACGTGCATATTTCCTCAAATAAAGTCCCTGGCATGTGCATAAATAAATGCCTGACGCCACCATTTCCTTTACTTTGTATGTCAGCACTAAATCAACAGCATCTGTGAAGTAAAAAATTATTTTATGCCGCTGGTAAATTACAATACAAATGTTAATTTTGTCCCCCCAAAATGATATGATTAGTAAAAAAAAAAAAAAAAGTCACTTTTTTTCAACAAAAACATGTTGTAAATAAAAGCTTACATTCTTTGAAATAAGGGCAAAATTGTTGAAAAAAGGTAAATAAATACAATATAATATAAAAAGGACCGAAAATAAGAAATCCTGCTTTGTCTTGTCATGCTCGTTTATCGGATGTTTTTTTTGTGGTTGCTTGTGTTGCTTGCACATGAATTACAAATATGCAAATAAAGATACAAAAATAGTTTGGCTGTGAAAATGTGCACTTTTTCATGACAACTCGATCATCTCAAAGCTTCAAAAAAAGAAAAGCGTTTCTTTGAATAAAATGTCACATCTATCCTTGTTCATTTGAGTTTGCGCGCACTCGGAATGTGGTCTTGAAATGTCGACGGCACAGTGAGAGGTCCAAAAGCAGCCGCCAGAACCAGCCTGCGATTTGCCCTCCGAAGTCGCCGAAAGGTCAACGGCGTCGACAATGAGCAGATTAGCAAAGCAGCTCGTTAGCGTGGCGCGCCTCGTTAAGCGTGACATTTGGTGGTCGGCGCGCTCATCATCATCCTCATCATCATCATCATCATCATCATCATCATCATCATCCTCATCATCATCATCATCATCATCATCACACGTCTCATGATCAATATGGAGATTAGATGACATCATCCGTCATTTGCATGTTTCTCGCCATCAATGCCGCAAAACATTACTTGACTATCGGATCATCTTCGAGTCAAATTTGAACCCTGAACAGGCAGGAGACTTAAAACATGCATGCATGAAGGCACACATTTTTATGCGAAATATTGTTTGAAATATGGTTTTAAAACGATTGATTATAGTTTTAGTGTTGGACTAAACCGAGTTAGCCGATCATTTAGTCGGCCATCTTTATTCATTCCTTGTGGCGTCTCTTGCTTTCCCTCAAGGGTCCGCCAGGGGCGCGGCGCCCACCGGCGTCCGGTCCCACTCGGACTTCGTCTCCCGTCCGGAGCGGCGCGGCAGCGTGCTTCGCTTCGGCGGCGGCGAGCGGGAGAAGGCGTGCCGCGTGCTGGTCATGGACGACCCGCTGCACGAGCCCCCCGAGAGCTTCGACGTCACCCTGTCGTTGCCCGTGGGGGGCCGCCTGGGCCCGCGCTACCCTTCCGTCAGGGTCACCATCCTGGAGGATCCACGCGACGGTAAAGCGGCCGCGTCACTTTCTGCCTTTCGCGCTCTCGTTTCACGTCACAAGCGGCAAAGCGGGAAAGCGGCAAAGCGGGAAAGCGGCAAAGCGGGAAAGCGGCAAAGCGGGAAAGCGGCAAAGCGGGAAAGCGGCAAAGCGGGAAAGCGGGAAAGCGTCCGCGTCCTGCCTGGCTCGCTTCAGCCCCAAAAAGAGTCCAGCAGAAAAAACTGTCAACGTGTTTCATGCTGACAATTGATGGCGGCAAAGAGAAGAGGGCAAAATGACAGACAGATATTTTGGGGATGTGTCAAATTTGAAGGAATAAGCGAGCGAGAGCGAGAAAGAGAAAGATCAACTTTTCCTCCTGTCACTTTTTTCCCCACTTGAAAGCCTCGCGCGTGATGAAAAAGACGCCTCAGGAAAGCGTCACTTCAAAAAAGACCTTTCAGCAGTCTGGAGGTGGCGCCGTGTGTGTGTGTGTGTGTGTGTGTGTGTGTGTATCTACAACTGTGACACACACAGACAAGTGCATCTGATGCACAAAGTTCACACACAACATGCCTAAGTGCAAAAATGGACTGGTCGCCTGTCAATCCTACACAAGGACGGACTGGTGGAAATGTTTGTCTTGTGTTTGTGTGACCTTCAGCGCCGCTCTTTTACTTTGGCGAGAAGGATTATCACTTGGATGAGAGCGACGCTTTTCTGGAGGTCCGAGTCGTCCGCACCGGCAGCGACCTTTCCAAACCCGCCAGCGTCACCGTCCGCTCTCGTCAATCCCAGCCCGTCTCTGCGGAAGGTGAGACCCCGTCGGGTTTGTCAACTCATATATTCATCCGTCATGGACTTCCTTCCTTCCTACTTTCCTTCCTTCTTTCCTTCTTTCCTTTCTTCCTACTTTCCTTCCTTCTTTCCTTCTTTCCTTTCTTCCTTTCTTTCTTCCTTCTTTCATTCCTTCCTTCTTTCCTTCCTTCCTTCATTCCTTCCTTCCTACTTTCCTTCCTTCTTTCCTTCCTTCCTTTCTTCCTTCCTACTTTCCTTCCTTCTTTCCTTCCTTCCTTTCTTTCTTCCTTCCTTCCTTCCTTTCTTTTTTCCTTCCTACTTTCCTTCCTGCCTTCCTTCCTTCCTTTCTTCCTTCCTACTTTCCTTCTTTATTTCCTTCCTTCCTTCCTTCCTGCCTTCCTTGCTTCCTTCCTTCTTTCCTTCCTTCCTTGCTTCCTTCCTTCCTTCCTTCCTTCCTTCCTTCTTTCTTTCCTTCCTTCCTGCCTTCCTACTTTCCTTCCTTATTTCCTTCCTTCCTTCCTTTCTTCCTTCCTTCCTTCCTTCCTACTTTCCTTCCTTCTTTCATTCCTTCCTTTCTTCCTTTCTTTCTTCCTTCCTTCTTTCCTTCCTTCCTTCCTTCCTTCTTTCCTTCCTTCCTTCCTTCCTTTCTTCCTTCCTTCCTTCCTTCCTTCCTTCCTTTTTTCCTTCCTTCCTTCCTTCCTTTCTTCCTTCCTTCCTTCCTTCCTGCCTTCCTTTCTTCCCTCCTTCCTTCTTTCCTTCCTTCCTTTCTTCCTTTCTTCCTTCCTTCCTTCCTTCCTACTTTCCTTCCTTCTTTCATTCCTTCCTTTCTTCCTTTCTTCCTTCCTTCCTTCCTTCCTTCCTTCCTTCCTTCCTTCCTTCCTTTCTTTTTTCCTTCCTACTTTCCTTCCTGCCTTCCTTCCTTCCTTTCTTCCTTCCTACTTTCCTTCTTTATTTCCTTCCTTCCTTCCTTCCTGCCTTCCTTGCTTCCTTCCTTCTTTCCTTCCTTCCTTGCTTCCTTCCTTCCTTCCTTCCTTCCTTCCTTCTTTCTTTCCTTCCTTCCTGCCTTCCTACTTTCCTTCCTTATTTCCTTCCTTCCTTCCTTTCTTCCTTCCTTCCTACTTTCCTTCCTTCTTTCATTCCTTCCTTTCTTCCTTTCTTTCTTCCTTCCTTCTTTCCTTCCTTCCTTCCTTCCTTCTTTCCTTCCTTCCTTCCTTCCTTTCTTCCTTCCTTCCTTCCTTCCTTCCTTCCTTTTTTCCTTCCTTCCTTCCTTCCTTTCTTCCTTCCTTCCTTCCTTCCTGCCTTCCTTTCTTCCCTCCTTCCTTCTTTCCTTCCTTCCTTTCTTCCTTTCTTCCTTCCTTCCTTCCTTCCTACTTTCCTTCCTTCTTTCATTCCTTCCTTTCTTCCTTTCTTCCTTCCTTCCTTCCTTCCTTCCTTCCAGCTGGTCTGGACTACGTGGCCGTCCATCAAAAGCTGGACTTCGCTCCGGGCGTGAGCGCGCTGACGTTCCGGGTCAACATCCTGGACGACGTGGGAAGACCCGAGCTGGAGGGAAGCGAGACTTTTGATCTGGTCCTGCGCACGCCGGTCAACGGCATCCTGAGAGAACCGGCAAAAGTCACCGTTTCCATCGATGACTTCGTATCCGACTGTGAGTCACCAAATCTGTGCTGCTGACTCTTTTTTTTTTTTCTCATACAGATAACACGTCTTCATGACGTCATTGCTTGGCTTTCCATCCAGCCGTTTTTATTCCAATTTTCAAGAAATGCAAAAATAAAACTCATTGGAAACGCGAGCTGTTAGAAAAAGTGCCAAAAATGTGTTTTTTGAAGCATATCGAAAAAAGGAAAAC